>NC_137863.1:17060806-17063417 GCF_963924005.1 Protomyctophum bolini
CGTGCGTGCGTGCACACATTTGAAAGAGACAGAACGTCCCTGTTCTCTCTCCTCTGGCAGCTGGCAGATGTGCCATGCAGGAAGACTGACGGTGCCGCGTGTGTGTGTGTGTGTGTGTGTGTGTGTGTGTGTGTGTGTGTGTGTGTGTGTGTGTGCGTGTGTGTGTGTGGCGGGGGGGAGGTGTATGTGTGTGAGTACAGTACAGTATACGGGTGTGTACAGTGTGTCTCCAGTGGGGCTCCATGGAGGAGCTGCCACTGCAAAATCCTGAGTGTTCATTGGAACTGGGAGACGTTTAAAGTTGGACCCGTAGGATTCTGCAGCCGCAGCAGAGTGCGTAGCATCATCAGCACAGCTGTGTGTGTGTGTGTGTGTGTGTGTGTGTGTGTGTGTGTGTGTGTGTGTGTGACATGGAACTGTGATGGGAATGTGAGACATGGAGGGACAGGAAGAGAGAGACGGACAGGAAGACAGAGGGACGGAATGAGAAAGGGACAGAAATAAAGGACAGAAGAGCGAGGGAGAAAATGACAGAGCAACGGAACAAAAAGGATAGAAAGAATAGAGTGACAACATCAGACAGGGAGAGAAAGAAGGAGGGACAGACAGAAAGAGACAGAAAGACAGGGACAGACAGACAGAGACAGAAAGACAGGGACAGACAGACAGAGACAGAAAGACAGGGACAGACAGACAGACGGACAGACAGAAAGAGACAGAAAGACAGGACAGACAGACAGACGGACAGAATGATAGTTGTAGATAATGTCAGAGGGACAAAAAGATGAATGAAACAGTGAGATTATAAAGACCCAGAAAATTTGGGACAGGAAATTGTCGACTGAAAGGTCGACTCTGGAGTATGATGACAGATTTTTTGTTGTGCGTGCGTGCGTGCATGTGTGCGTGAGTGCATGAGTGCGTGCGTGTGTGTGCAAGAGAACGTACGCGTGTGTGTTCATGCATGGAAGAACGATGGTGTGCAGGGAGGGAACATCTCAAACAGAGAGGAGGTGTGTTAGTCTCTATAGACAAGACATAAGTGGATTCATTCAGTGTGTGTGTGTGTGTGTGTGTGTGTGTGTGTGTGCGTGTGTGTGTGTGTGTGTGTGTGTGTGTGTGTGTGCTTGCATGCGCTTTTGTGGGTGTTTGCTCTATCTATCACCTTGGAGGCAATATGCCACTGCTGCCGCTGTGTGTGCATGTGCGTGCATGCATGTGTGTGTGTGTGTGTGTGTGTGTGTGTGTGTGTGTGTGTGTAAGTGATGGCCTTGTAATGAGAACAGCAGGCAGCCAGTATGTGGGACGCTCTCAGTGTCTGACTGATGTCAGTCACACAACCATTGGACAATGTACTACATGTCTGTGTGTGACATTATTCTCTGTCTTTGTGTGTGTGTGTGTGTGTGTGTGCGTGTGTGTGTGTGTGTGTGTGTGTGTGTGTGGGGTTGGATTGGCAATGCACCATAAAAAATTCAATATTTTACATTTCAGAGCCAGTAACATGCGATCATTGCAAAAGCATCTTCACTCTATTCGAATTGATTGAATTCAAGGGTAAACTCACTGCTTAATGTGTGTGTGTGTGTGTGTGTGTGTGTGTGTGTGTGTGTGTGTGTGTGTGCGACCGTGTTTCTGTTTTCAAGTAACCAGCAGGCGTATATGTTATTGAGTTGATTGACATGTGAGAACATCCATCTGTGCATCATACATTCATGCATTTTCTGCATCTTATTTATGTAATTATTTATTTATGCCTACTTTAGTTCATTTTGTGCAATTTTGAGCGTGTGCCCAATAGAAGAAGATGGTTTTGTGAGCGAGCTGACATCTCTGCCTGCATGTTGCCGCATGCTTGTGCACGTGCGTGTGTGTGTGTGCGCGTGTGCCTGTCTTTGCCTCAGACAGGATGGGGCCCTCCCTGTTTCTGGGGAGCAGAGCGATACAGTGCCACGCTCCGGAGACCCACAGACAAATTAATTCACTTATTGACACCACTGACACGTCTGAGTGACTTTGTAAAATGAACCATTGATCACCCCCCCCCCCTCTCTCTCTCTCTCTGACCTATTTTCTATCACCTCCCCTCCATTTCCATCCATGGTCATTCTATAGCAGTGATTCTCCAGTAACCTATGGCCCATGGGCCTACCATGAGGTACAGTAGGCCTATTGCAAGTGGGCTCCCAAATAATTGGGAAAACACTGAGATTGAATTGATAATATAAGTTCTAGGGATGCGCGATATAATCGGCAGCATAATTGGAATCGGTCATATTGGCCATAAAAATGCCATATCGGTATCGGATTGGTCTCAAAATAATCCAGATTATTTAATCGGTTTTCACCAGCAAAGATGTAATTAAATTAAAAATGTAAAAATTCATCAATGAGTTCAATATAAATCAAAAGTGTCTAGTACCTCTAGTCTAGAACAAAAGCCAAATCAAATATATTAAGTAAATATAAACTTTACATTGAATTTGTGTACTCATCTCATTCTCATTCAGTTGTGAAAACAGGCACTTTATTGATTGATTGAATACTTTATTGACTTGGCTTTGGGCCAAGCCCCTATAGGGCCTATATGGCTTGTTTCCAATGTTGTCCT
>NC_137863.1:17063617-17073617 GCF_963924005.1 Protomyctophum bolini
TGAGCCCCCCCCACCAGGCCACCACACGTATAAACGGTACTTTTTTGGCCAAAAGGGGATTTTTTTTTCCACTGGAAAAAAATATATAATTAGTTTACTCCACTGCGCCTTTTATCGATATTGCCCAGAGAACTGCCTCATAGAGAATATTTTTCCTCAGATGAAAAAAAAAATCTCTTTCTGGCCAAAAAGTACCGTTTATACGTGGGCTCGCTCGGGAATCGAACCTGCAACTTGCTGTCAGGCAAGGTACACATACTGTAGCCTCATTTTCCTATCCAAGATGACTTGCCATGACTTGCTTAGCAGAATTGCCCCCTGCATGTCGTCCAGTTTCCCCAAAAGACCCCAGCAGCCTTCATAGAGCGTCGTCAGGCCCAGGAAATAATTCCCAATGCATGTTTCCCATAGACATTTCAAAGAGTATTTATTTAAAAAACCTTTTTAAGTGTCGTACAAAGCCAACTCGAGTTGTGACAAATCATGACAATAAACACAATATTTTGGACCAAACAAAATAATTACAAAGAAGAAAAAACAAGAAAAAAAAGTGTTGTAATCTCTCTATTTCTTTTTCTTTCTAATTATTTGTTCGGCTCCGAAAAATTGTGTTTGTTGTCATGATTTCTCACAACTCCAGTTGGCTTTGTACGAGGCTTAAAAGGTCTTTAAATAAATACTTCTTGAAATGTCCGGGGAATCATTTCCTGGGCCCTGGTAGGGACTGCGACAGTCTATAGCAGGGTTCCCCAATTAAAGGACCACTTCGCCACTATTCAACCTAATCTGTGTGTTTTTTATCATTAGCATATATGCTAAAATACCCCGGAGTATTATCATTGGTAGTCTGTAGCTCCGTGGGCGCACTTTCAAAGCTGTCGTCCACTTACGTATTTGTCCCAAAGTGACGTAAGTGGATGACCCTCGGTAGGCTCTCAGAAACTACAAGGGACTGGACAGGTAGGGTTGCCGTAGCTAGCCTAGCCGCGAAGGACACGGTCTCTCGCCTACACAACAACAACGAGTTGTGGCTACTCCACAACAACAAGTCAGTATGGCTACTCCATGGGAGTTTTTGGACGAGATAATTTTAAATACATATTGGCAGAATCTGCGTTAGGGTCGTTATATTATGAACCAGAAATATACGGAGGAAGGAATGCATTGACGGGGACAACACTGGCACTGCTAGTTGCTGTGGGTGGACTGATGCCTGCTGGAGCGACCTAGCTATAGTAGCTAGTAGCTTTCCCTGAACCAGTACGTCGCACACACAAACTTTTCTGCCCAGGAAAAGCCCAGATAGTGTTGACTGTTTTACTGAGAAGTGGGGACATGCGTTCAGGATGCCTCAAACTGGAAGTTGCAACCGAAGCCCGATGGACCAAGAGGGACATTCAGATTTAAGTAAGTGTTCAATGTATTTACAGCTTATATGTGTGTGTGTGTGTGTGTGTGTCGCCACACCGTATTGTTTACATAAGTGTCAGAGGATATAGGCACGGCTTCAGCCTACAACTTTTCGGTCCAAACATCTTCTATTCATTCATTCAATTCAAAACTGTATGTATGGCATGCCATCTGAAGCAATGTACAGTATTAGCCATGGGCTCGTATGTTTCAGGGTTAGCAATGTAAACATTCAAGTGTTATACCTGTGTCCATTCATTCACTTAGGTCAGCCCAGATGGTACTACAGAAGGCTGATGAAGCTGAAGATGTCTTTGATGGACTGATGGTGAGCCATACATACTCAACTCAAACTTCATACATAAAGCACATTACTGTATTTGCTGTATTTAGTTTGACCCCCTAGAAAACTAGAGGGAATATCATTTTCAATAAAGGTTCACATATTTATATATGCTTTTACAAAGACCAGTGGTCAACCAAAGTCCCGTAAAATGTAGTAAATATACTGTCATTTATACTATAGGCCTACTGTGTCTCACACACTTTTATGACATGCAATGCAGCTCAAAGTGCTTTACAGAGCAATGGAGAGAAAAACGCAAGGCATAAAACATTGAAATAGAAGGCAGTCATGTAGGTTGGAAGGTCACAGATTCCGTTGTTTTCTTTGGCAGTATTCTGCAGTCCAGAATTGCAGTAATCGAGCCCAGAAAAAACAAAGGCATGGATCAGTGTTTTTGCATCATCTACTGACTGACAGGCTCTGATTCATGCAATATTTCTAAAGGTAAAAAAAGGCAATCTTGGTAACATGATTGTGTGAATACTTTCTACAAGTCAGGTTGCCAAGTCTGCTTATTATTATCATTGATATTTGATATAGTTGTAGCCTACCTACTAATTTGGACGGTAATCTTAACAGTCCAATACCCAAGTGTACATCACATGAAACATACTGCACATAGCCTACACACTCAGTCGTCCATTCCAGTAATCATTTAGTGCTTTCACCATTACTGACTCTTGTCTCACCACAGCATGTGCGTCTCCTGTCCTGGCCAGAAGCTGCTCCAGCGACATGTCATCATGCAGAACCACCTGCCTCAGTGACCTCTGACTAATGCACTTGTATGATTGTACATGTAGTT
The DNA here is from genome assembly GCF_963924005.1 of Protomyctophum bolini. Lineage (NCBI taxonomy): Eukaryota > Metazoa > Chordata > Actinopteri > Myctophiformes > Myctophidae > Protomyctophum > Protomyctophum bolini. The sequence goes on from NC_137863.1 coordinate 17,066,179, forward strand.
TGTTAGTTTCCAGTTCAACCATAGACCCCTGTTTTTATAGATTTATGTAAATCAGTACTATTAAAAGATAGTTGATTTGATGTCAAGTTTGTTTTATTTTTTCTCATGTAGGCCTATTGTATTTATACATTTTGACCAATTCCTAATACTCTGAGGCTCAAACTGTCAATATTGCATCAAAGGCCACCGTGATACAAATCATTCACATGTCTGTTTATACAAACAAGACCACAATGGAAATAAGTGTGACTTTATGTCAGTGAATGTGTTTTATTGTACTGTAACATAAGGTTTAAAAAACAAGGCCACACAGGCAAAGTTTGTCCTCCTACTCAGATTACAAAAATCGGACAGTGTGCAAGAATCCCAGAAGAAAAAGGATCGAATCAATATTGCTATATAAAAATACTCTGTTACAAGTAAAAGTCCAGAATTAAAATTGTACTTGCACAACAATATTGGTAAAGGCTTAGGAGTAGTACATGTCTAATATTTGAAAATGAGATCACATTCTTTTATCAATCCAGATTGTGTTCAATAGCAACATACAAAGTAAATTGTATCTATATAATATACTGTATACTTGGGAGTTCCTTGAAAGCCACTTATTCATCTCTTGAGTTGAAGACAGCCACCGAGACCTCAGCTCCTGCAACAAATAAAGTATTATGCAATTATGGGCCTCTGACCAATCATGAGACAATATGGTAAACAATAAGGTTTTTTATTTTAGCAAAACATTTGAAAAATAGCAAATGTACAAGCTCGCAGCACGGCACCAACTCCAAGTGACGCACTGAGCTTGTATATCTGCTATTTTTGAATAGCCAATGCAAATACAGATGCTTTCCCGGTTTTAAATGCTTTTATGTTTGGTTTGTAGTTTGCAGCTTGATATGGAAAAATTTAGCTCTGTTCCATAGCCTTACTCTGAGGCTATGGACCAGAGCTAGGAAAAATGGTGGCGTTTATGTGGAGGGTGTTCCAGTTACAAACAGCAACAAAATCTTTATAATGCTGTAAGCATCAGAGACACTCGGTATGTCAAATTAATTTATAGACATCACAACAACAACCACGTGTAACAACAACCATGTATTTTGAAAGGAAATGCATGTGGTCTCCTCCTGTAATGCAATCGCCATTCATTCAGTGTCTGGTGTACTGTACACAGCATTGTAGCTTTAGTTTATTATGACAATAATGACATACCTCTGTTCTGCAACTTCTGCTTCGATGATGATGATGCTCCGCGTCAATTCTTCCATTAGATTGCGGTTGAACTGGAAGATATCTGCGTTGGTGAAATGTTCACTGCACACCCAAAGTGGTTCACACAGCTGGGATTGCATCTGTACTTCATAACGATTTCTAAAAACAAAGCCAGCCAGTGGAATTTCGAGTCCGACGCTGCGCACGTTCGAAATCACTACTATTACGCTACTTACTATCAGAGACTACTAACTACTATACCACCACTACTGCTGTTACTATTACAACCGCTAAATATTAGCTATTATTATTACTTCTATCGCTTTCAAGTCAACTCTAAACAACACGAGAAACTTTCAGATGACAGCTTCCTGGGGGCTGCCTCACTGCCTCTCTGTCTGTCGCGCAATGCACTGTGGGTATTGTAGGAAATTATATTACCGTGCCTCAGCTCATTACATGACTCGTTCTCCGCAGCGGTTTCGCCAAATGTAAATATTTTTATTGTTTTCATGAACGGATATCATACTAAAGCATGACAAAGGCCATATAATAGTGGCGAACCGATCCTTTAAGTTTCCTCAAGGGCCATATTTTGACTAGAGTACCAGGCTGGGGGCCGAGTCCGCACGCGCAAGGTCGAGGTCCCCAAAAGACCCCATTTGAAAAGGATGCCCAGTTTGACATGCATAGACTACTGACCCCCATGTAATGCCATTTATATCTGGGGAATTCTTCCAGGGGCCACAAGGGGGCGCTCCCCGGGCCGCAAATGGCCCGTGGGCCGCCTATTGGGGAACCCTGGTCTATAGCATAGAGGGCTGGAGCCCATAATTGCTTTTACACTAATTTGTTTTGTTCAAAAGTGTTTTTTCCTTTCATCAGTCTGTTATTGGTTTCCATTACACACGCATCCATGCCATGGTCGTCCCACACGAGGCCACCACAGTCCGCTAAACAGATGTTATGCTGTTTATGTGTTTTGCCACGTCTCTGAAAGGATGTGCTGTGATTGGCCAGTACAGTCACTTTTGATTGGCAGTTGTGCCGAATGCTCACCCCAAAACATGATTTACGAGGCCGTGGTGGCTCGTGTGGGACAACAAAGTCATGGGTGTGTTTTGTAATTAACTAATAATACAATCATGACTGCAACGTTTGACTGCAACAAATGGGCTCTGTGTAATGCTATTATGAGGGCAGAGGGCTGGGATAACTGGGCGACAGGGAGAATTCAGCAAAATAGACCTCATGGTAAATCATTTGGGATTAATATTAGTGGGGAAATGAGCCTAACTATAACTAATTAACTGTAATTAATGTAATTTAGTCTGGAGTTGCCCTTTAACTAGGCCATCAGCAATCCACAAATGCTTTTTGTGTTGTATCGATAGGAAAACGTATCAGTAAATGTTGTGTAAACTAGAAATACTTTTATGAATGTTTTGTCCCCTACAAACCCTTCATGCCTTCTCACCCTCTCTCTCTCTCTCTCTCTCTCTCTCTCTCTCTCTCTTTGAATGATTTATATTTTTATTGACAATTAACATGATATGTAAAAACAAATTGCACTCCTTTAAAATGAATAAGTGTTGTGCATCTGAAAATGTTCCAACCTTGTAATCCTGCACCTCTTTGAAATGAAATGACACATGCACATACATCTTGGAGAGAGCTCACACAAAAATGTAAAACTTTAGAATAATATCCCTTACTATTTCACAAACTGTTATTTAATGAGTTATTAATATTGGTTAAATGTCTGTTAATAGTTGGTTAATGATTTAAAACTATGCCGTAAGCCTCCCATACACTACAAGAGTTTTGACAACATTTTGGAAAGATTTGTAAAAATCTTTGGATTTTTTAACTAAACAGTTGTTGAAGGATCTATATGTATAAATGATAGTAAAGTGTTGCAAAAAGTGTGTGTGTGTGTGTGTGTGTGTGTGTGTGTGTGTGAGACTTGTACAGAAGCACAGCAGGTGTTTCTACGAGTGTCAACGTGTAGTTTGCTATACAAAACATTTGTGGATGGATGGATGCAAGCAGGCAGCAGACAGAATGAGTGTGACAAAGAGAACTCTTGGCACACAGAGCTCATACAGATTGAGCTCCCCCCGTTCCATTCTAAATCACGGTGTTTATACTATTGTTTACGGCGGAATTCAGCCACAACCTGCAAGGCTAAAAAGAAGGGAAGGAGGAACCATAAAACAGCATCAATATTTCACTGTGCCTCCTCCGTCTAGAGGTGCGGCAAGGAGGGGAGAAACCTGGAGACAGGTGTTGCTGTGCGTGCGTGTCTGTGTGTTGCACGAGTGCGTGTGCGCGTCGCAGGGGCCCGCGTGTACAAGTCTAAAAGTGTCTCTGCGCCTTTCCAACTCGCCATCCATCTTACAGTCCCGAGGGACACAGACTTTTAATGGCCTTTTATTGCTTTATTAGAGAGCGCTGGATTTACGGCCTGTGCCGTGCCTCTTCCTGTCTGGAGCGCAGAGGAGGGCCGTTCTGATCTATGTCGGGCCACGCTGGCTGTCTGGTTTTAAAACGACACGCTCATAAAGAAGCGACCGGGGGCCGAGTCGGGGCCACGGACTTGTTGGGTTAGTCAGCTAATGTTTATTGGCCTGTTAGCGTCTCTGTCTGTCCCTCCATAAAACAAAGGAGCGGCCCGTATCCCACCTGTCCCCCTCCACTTTTGTGGGGTGACGGGGGGCTGTTACAGGGGATTTTAATAAGACTGTAGTCTCTGGCATGTGACAGGTACATTTACAGGCTTTGAAACAAGCTCTCATGTTGGAGTTTGTATTGTTTTGTGTCTGAGTGTCATCGTGTAGGGCCAGTGGTTCTGAAAGTGGGCTCTGGGGGGACCCTCAAAGGGTCCATGAGGGGGTGAGGGGGTTCCAGAGGGACCCCAGACCCTCAAAGGGTCCATGAGGGGGTTCCAGAGGGACCCCCCCTCAAAGGGTCCATGAGGGGGTTCCAGAGGGACCCCAGACCCTCAAAGGGTCCATGAGGGGGTTCCGGAGGTACTCCAGCTGAATTAGTAAATATAGTATCTGTATCTGTTTAACCCTGTTGTATACTTTGGTTGTTCAACTAAGCTCACAGCGCTTTGCAGAGTGGCACTTTCTGAGCTTGTAGATTAGCTATTTTAGTTTATTTATTTATTATTACAATGTTTTTAATAATTTGGAACATTTTTAATGACACTATAGGTCTTTTCAGATGGGGGTAAATGCACAAATCGATAATATTAGGGGCACCGATGGCCTCTAGTGTAAGGCATTGTTTTATTTTGATTGTCTTGTTCCACTTCTGCTTTGGCATTGTAAACGAAAGTTTTCTCATGCAAATAAAGCTCAATTGAATTGAATTGAATTGAATTGAATTGAATTGAATTGAATTGAATTGAATTGAATTGTAAGGCGCATACCATACAATACAATTCAATTCAAAGGGCTTTATTGGCATGAGAAAACATACGTTTACATTGCCAAAGCAGAAAGAACAATAATAATACAAGCAATACAGCAATACAATCAAAACAAAAATGATGTACATTTGAAGGTCAGAATCTTCAATAGATCAAATTCTATGTACCAAGATCACTCAATGCAGGTATAGTGCAGGAATATACACAATGATTAGTCTTTAGGGTGGTTGTGTTCCATTTGATATCCTTCTCCTATCACAGCAACTCACAAATCTTGCTGCTGTGTTTGCACATTGTTGTACTTCGCCCAGCAGATATGGGAGTTTTCTGTCATTGGTCATGTTTTCAAAATCTCTGTGTGTGGTTGTAATCTGTGGGAAGTATGTGTCTCTGATGTCTTGGTACAATGGACAGATGGTTAGGAAGTGTAGCTCGGTTTCCACTTCATTTTGTGTGCAGTGGGTGCATAGTCTGTCTTCTCTCGGGATACAGGTCTGCCATACATATAGGCTCTGATGCAGTCTGACAGTCTCAGTTTTGATTCCTGTGCCCGGCTGGCCTTTGCTGCGTGTCAGTCAAAAAAAAAAACGTATAATAACTTAATAACACATGAAGTGGTCAGATGGGTGGGCCACAAACGATTTCAGGATTTGCTGGTGGGCCCTGATCTGCTTGGACACATCATGAAAGATGCGGTGGGACTCCACTCACTCCAGTCACATCTGCTTTCAAACATGTTGTGCAGAGAAAGATAGAGATGACAAAACCTTGCAGAATAAAGACTCAAATTCATGAACACTCACAAGTAGATAAACATTCTTGTTGCGCACACACACACACACACACACACACACACACACACACACACACACACACACAGATGCACACACACGCACACCCCTACCTCATGGTCAGTCACCGGATCCTGAGACGATGGGTTGTGCCACAGTGTGGGATTTGGGCTTAAGTGCAGGCGGATCAATTGAGCTGTAATGGTACCTTAGTGCCAAGGCCACTCTCTGAACTGTGCAGTCAATAACGCGGCCCAGGTAATGGTTCTGAATTCAGACTTTCACTCAACCAGTCTCGGCTCTTGTTTTTCTCCCCGGCCGTTCCACCAAGCGGAGGATGCACAACTTAATTGTTTGCGGCTGGAACCCGGGAAGGAGATAGACAGGCAGGCAACGAGGAAACAAGGAGGGGTCAGATTGGATGTCTCCTCGATGGCATTTGACCTCTGGCCAACCGTGGTTATAGAACCGTGGTTTTGACACCGGACCTGTGTATTTGATTTGTGTGTGTGTGTGTGTGTGTGTGTGTGTGTGTGTGTGTGTGTGTGTGTGTGTGTGTGTGTGTGTGTGTGTGTGTGTGTGTGTGTGTGTGTGTGTGTGTGTGTGTGTGTATGTGCCTGCGTGCGCTTGTGCACAAGGGAGAGAGCATCCGTGTCTTTTTGCATCTGATCGCCTGACTTACATGCAACATGAGCACCGAAATGAGGTTTACTGCTCTCCCTTCACTGTGTACAACAGACACGCACACACACACACACACACACACGTGTGCACACACGCGGCTGCCGACAGTGTGTTTAGTTCCAAGTCAAAGCAGAGAAATGGCTTGTTTGTGATTAGAGCCAGCGGTGAGGTGAGATTGGGTTTGTTTGGAACAGACGGAAGACAGTGGGAGAGGAGCGCGAGGACAGAGATACTCATCTGCAACACTGATAGAGGGACAAGACGCAGGGAGAGAGAGACACACTCACTCACTCACAGACAGATGGAACAGTGATGGTTTAGAGAGCAATAGAGCGAGTCATGGACAGGTACCCAGAGGCAGCCAACACGAGCAGGCCCCAGAAAGCACACCATAAGGAGACAGAAAAATATAGGACGTCATCTGCCTAGATCAATGTTGGTGTGTGTTTTTTAATAGAATAGTCTTGCACCTATTTAGGTGTGTGTCTGCATGTGCGTGCGTGCGTGCCTTGCGTGCGTGCACTCCCTATCTACCCGGCGACCCGGAGGAAATGGTGGGGAGCGGCATGCTATAATGGGTTGGAAGCCCTAGCTAGATAACTGTATAGGACCCAGAACATTACACACTCCAACAGAATGTTAATACGTCCACATCGGCAGAAATCTGAAACGCTTCTTCTCACAAGATTCCGCCGGGCTTTGTGCCTTTTCGCCTGTTCCATTTTCAATATCTTTCCGCCTTAGGGAGATGCACTTTGTTTCACTCTGACACGCCTTTTGTCTGCCCAGACTTGTGTCGGGGCTCAGAAAATCAGCATGCTGATATATTACATACTGTATATACTCTGCCGTCAGACGCTTTTGCATGCGCACATTAAGCTTATGCACAGAGAGAGACAAAACACCTCCATAAAATGTGCATAATGAGATGTCTAGACGATCTAATTTGGCAGCGTGATGCCAGCTCTTTACAGAGGTTTATTGCATGCTGTGATGTCTCTCTAGTTGGTTGAGGTGAGGGCCGTCATGTTGCATGCTGGGATGTCTCTCAAGTCGGTTGAGGTGAGGGCTGTCATAAACAACTGCTGTGGGAAGTGTGATTAATTAAATCTGAGATGATGCGTCCGTTTATAAATACGTTGGAGTTGGAGCAATGCTTATTGCTTAATGTAGGAGACAGTTCTTAGCAGCACGACAAAGTACCAAAAGTAAAAAATAGTCTTTATTAGGGATGCACAATTAATCAGTAGCATAATTGGAATAGGCCATATCGGCCATAAAAATGCCATATCAGTATTGGAACAGTCTCAAAA
>NC_137863.1:17078617-17271117 GCF_963924005.1 Protomyctophum bolini
ATATGTTGTTCCAGGGACCTCCCACAGAAGCAAAGATTTGAGTTAAAACGTTCATAATATATATTCAAAGATTTGCGGCCAAATTTTCACGATTTAAAAAAAATAGCAGATCGTAGCGCAGCACCGAGCTTGTAGATATGCTATTTTTCAATAGCTAAACTATAACATCATGCTTAAAACACCAAAAGGGGTTCCCACACTGAATGGGTTAAAAAACGTATAATGACATAAAAACTAAAAACAAACGTATAAATCAAGCTTTAGAGTGAGTGTATCTTTGTTCAATTGTGCTTAAAACAAAACCTCTCATGACCACATATCAACCTCTTTCGGCCTCTCTATTAAAGTCTGAATAATGTAAATAAAAATTATTTAGTCGTCCCATTGCTGTGTGTGTGTGTGTGTGTTCGTTCGTGCACAAGTGTTTTTGTGCACGCGTGCATGTCTGTATAATTGAAACCTGACACAAATCATCTGGTAACGATTCTGAATTACCATGGAAAAAAAAACAGCGTAAAAAATAAATAAATGCAGTTTGAGCGGTAACATGGAATGTGCTGCATCACTTGAACAATGTCATACCCTAAGGTCAGGCACTGACAGGCTGGTGAAAATGCTTTTAACAGGCTCAATTAGCTATAATTATAGCCCACCTATAAACTAAACGGTACTTTGTATTTCACTGCAATATCTTATTTGACTGCCTTAAATTTATTTGGTTTCCTAAATCACACAAAGTAAAGATATTAAATCCATCCACTAAATATTTATGTTATTTGAGCGTCTCTTAATTTATTCATCTAGCTCTGTTCCCGACTCTTTCCACCTTCTGCATTTGCATCAAATCTCAGACATCTATAACTGTTCAGACTGCTTTCTTTGACCACACACATTTTTAATTGCTGCTGGCAGATATATTTAGCCTACGGTATTTTCATTTTCATTTTCATTTCATGGGTCATTTTTGTGGAGCCGGGGGCCGGGCCAGGATTATCCCTATTACTAATTGACTGACTTAGTCCCCGTTGTTGAAACATGCGCTCATGGCAACCCTCGACCCTCTGAGTGCAATCCATTTACTTAACCGTTAGATATTAACAAGTTTAAACCATTATTTCCAGACTCAATTCATTGGTGACTTCAATTGTCTTTTAATCCTTCCGAGTCGGAGTACCCAGGAGTTACTTTTCTTGTCAACACTGATGCGTTGTTCTGCACTCTTCCCTGCATGTCTCTAGCTCACGTAACAGCTGCAGTCTGCAGTCTGTAGGTTCGCTTGCCCGACCAACCGAAAGATAAAAAAGCATTATGAGCTGCTCATGTCAGCATTTTGATAAGCCAATGATTATTAAGCAGTAATAAAATATATAGTATAGATAATACAAACCAATGCATGACTTTAGGCCTCGGTTGGCTACTTGCCATGAAAAAGCATGGGCTAATGGAGCAGCGATGTACAGCAGCCCCGTTTACCCTGCACTCTGCTGTCCCAATACGAGTTAACATTGCATTTCCATCATAGTCCCAACAGCACAGTGTTGTGCATGTATTTCAGATTTTACTAACCAAATAATGGCCCATCAAGGGATGGAACAGAACAAGCTTTTACAGCCTAGTATTAGACAAAACAGAAGCAGGGCTCTGGAATGCGGCCAGTTGATGCTACGTATTTTGCGATTAGTTTTCCCAGTGGTGTCAGTAAAATGGTTATAAAGTCCCCTTTGTCTTCCCAGAGGCTGTATATCCGTATTATTATTATTAGTTGAGCCGCAATGCGATTGTGAAATTAAATATAATGAAGTGTGTGTGTGTGTGTGTGTGTGTGTGTGTGTGTGTGTGTGTGTGTGTGTGTGTGTGTGTGTGTGTGTGTGTGTGTGTGTGTGTGTGTGTGTGTGTGTGTGTGTGTGTGTGTGTGTGTGTGTGTGTGTGTGTGTGTGTGTGTGTGTGTGTGTGTGTGTGTGTGTGTGTGTGTGTGTGTGTGTGTGTGTGTGTGTGTGTGTGTGTGTGTGTGTGTGTGTGTGTGTGCGTGCTTGCGTGCGTGCGTGCGTATATGGCTGTCTTTGACTCAATGCACTGTATCATTATCGAATCACAACCCATGGCCAGCACTTCATATAGATCTACAATGCACTATGCATCTGACATATGCAACACGGTCAGTTATTGACCCATACATTGTCACACTAACTCGGGAACTAGTCATGATCAAAGGGTCAAACTGATTGCGTTTGAAAGCTCCAAGGCAACACACAAGTGTGTGCACGCTCTCGCATGCTCACGTGCGTGTGTGTGTTTGTGTGTGTGTGTGTGTGTGTGTGTGTGTTGGTTGCATTTTATACTTTTTCATTCAGATAGTACGGTCAGAGAGACAGGAAACCAATACAAGGCATGAGACAACTTTGGGTGTCAGATTTGAATCCAGGTCCAAGATGCACCCCAAGGCTATACCCTTCTTTACTTACACCCTCGTATGATGCATTGTGTGTGTGAAGACTGTGGACGTGTGTGACTCCAACTGTGATTGTACCGACAATTGATTTTAGCACATCACGTGTTAGTGCTGCACAGTTTATTGAAAAAAGATCAGCAGCTAGATTCAGACACCTATGACATCTCAGTTCTAAATTTGAGTCAAGAATCGTGCAGTTGGTTGTCCAATTCATTTTATGTTTTTGTTTTTGCTACAAGAGAGAGACTTTAAGAGAGGTTTAAGTCTGGCACCTTGATATTGTCTCTTTTAAGGCACAGTACAGTAGGTGCCACATTTTGAATATAGTACGTGTTCAGCAACTACAGGCTAAAAACAATAAATATATTCATGGAAAAAAAGAGAATTGTGTGAGAATCGTGATCTCAATTCTTGTGGTAGAAAGTCGAGATTCACATTTGAGCAAGAATCGTGCAGCACTAGTTCCAAAACCATGTGCTTTTTTTTTTTGAAAGAATGACAATGGCTTCAGGCTTCAGTTCCTGACAATCCAGTTGAAATAGGATATATGTAGATATATGTATAATATGTAGGCCTTCCAGTTCCTGGGCTTGTTCAGGAACATTGTTTCTTTTCCCCATTGATCTGCAGTGTTTCCTACCGCTGCTATGGCGTCGTTGCCCACTAGGGGGGAGTGGCGTTACACTGATGGACATGGGGAGTATGTGCAGACTGTGGAGCTGATATATTGTACTGTAGGATTAGGAAGTAGTTTGTTCAGCGTCTCAATGAATTACAGTGAATACTTTAAATACCATTGAGATTTGGGGAACGGGGAGATAATAAATTTGTTTATTTGAACCCCTTATCTTGTGCAAAGCCAAGTCCCCATTCATACAGTTGTGTGTGTGTGTGTGTGTGTGTGTGTGTGTGTGTGTGTGCGTGCTTGCGTGCGTGTTGCATGGTCCTGTCATTGTGTGCAAATGTATTGGAAACTGTCACTCAACTGTAATTAGAAAGTATCCTGTGTTGTCTTGTGATGCTGTTTGACTTTACCTAGCAAACAGAGTGTGTGTGTGTGTGTGTGTGTGTGTGTGTGTGTGTGTGTGTGTGTATAATGAGCATACAAGTGTGTTTTTCGTTTTCTTTAATCACAGCATTATTGAAACTGGAAAGAGAGAGAGAATGAATATAGACACAGGTAATGTGAGTGGGATCTCATGATGAACACACAATGGCTCTGCATTCTTAGATCTTGTTTTTTTGTGGCTTTCGCCTTTATTTTAGATATTTTTATAGAGAGGCAGTGCCAGTCAGTAGGCTGACATGAAATGGGGGAGAGAGATGCAGTAAAGGCCATCGGGATCGGGAGTCGAAACCGCGGCACACTGCCAGGCTCGGGCTACCGGCCAAGGTGCCTGGACCGCTGAGCTACGGCCCAGGCCTAGATCTAGTTTTTTGATGATGATTTTCATGCAAATGTTTATTGTAGCACTTTGAGATTTAAAGTGCATTATGAATGACGTATGTGCGTGAGTGCGTGTGTGCGTGCGCCAATTCCTCATGCACACTGCCAGTAGGCCACAGAAGCAGCGCCCAAAATATGTGAGCATTTACAGTATGTGTTTCCGCATAATGCAAAGCAATCGGTGAGGCTGTGTGATCATAATATACAGTACATACAGTCAATGTAATGTGTGAGTGTGAGTGTGAGTGTGAGTGTGCAAGCATTTGTGGCCATGCGCACGGCATCACGTTGAGCCCAGGGGTAGGTGAACCCACTGTAAACAATGGATCTGAATCTAGGTCTTCACATCACCTGTGTGTGTGTGTGTGTGTGTGTGTGTGTGTGTGCGCGTGCGTGCATGTTTATTAGTGTGTGTGCGTGCGTGTGCGTGTAGACCTTTGTGCAAGGCCATTGGCCGTCGGAGGCCGCTGCATGCGAGCCTTCAGTGTACTCTGACTGACTGCTTTGTACCTGAATCCCCAGGGGGCGTGGTCTGCGTGAGGAGGAGGAGGAAGAGGAGGAGGAGGAGCAGGAGGAGGTGAGAGTGAGTGAATGCAGACATGGCCCGTAGTACCTCCTGTTGCCCATAGAGTTGCTGCTCGGCGGAAGACAGTCCGGGGGAGACAGACAGAGGACAGACAGGTGAGAAGACATTCACTATAGCAGTGGTCCCCCCCAAATAATCATATTTGAACTGGAGACCGCCCACCCTGATATGCACTTGGAATTGTAGGTGTTGAGGCATGACATTTACGTTTCACAGATAAATATTGTGAAAATAGCTTGGGCTATTTAAAAAATAACCCTCTTTCTGATATTAATTGATAATTTGGTCAATGTTTGACCAGTTTTTATAGTATAGTTTGCTGATTGATGCAGTGATGTTCTTTTTTTATTTCCCCCCCTTTTTGAGGTATTAAACATTTAAAAGTCCTTCAATTGTCACTTCACTGACATCTGTGGACCCCCCCCCCCCAAAAAGAATCACGTGGGGACCAGCCCTGGTAGTCCCGAACATCGAGATAGAAAGACTCTATTGGGCCAATTATTTTACAGCTGTGTAAAAAATATTCATAATATTCAATTATCCACCATTCGTTGTCAAAACCAACTTTTTCCAAGTTCATTTGGAATTTGTACTTACTCCAGGTTGAAACTTGAAAGAAAGTGAGTATTGTAGCAGACATGCAGTATTAACAGTGTGCAGTACACAATGTTTTGCTTTTGCCAGATGAACCGATGCTGCAAATGTGTCTCTTAGTCTGTCATGACAGCTGACATGTTGTTATGTTTACACATGTGGCAGTCCCTCCTGTCACAGCACTGCCAAATTATGGGCAGAATAATTTTAGACGGACGTCTAATAGCCCACTATTGCTTTAGATACATAGTTAAAAACCCATGTAACGCACACTGTCTCTGCGTGCTTTGAAGTATTTGTCAGTGTACACATCTGCACATACTGTACATATATGACATATTATCCTATGCATTTAACTACCAGTAAGACACCTGGGTACGATAAAGGGCGAGGACGTGTGCACAGGCCATATATGGAGCGTGTCTTCAGTGTACGAGGTTTGATGAGGTCAGATCAACATATGGAATGTCAGAACAGGTCAGCTCCATATATGGAGATCTAAGGGTGACAGCGGTGACAGTGTCTTGAGTGTACAGGGTTTGATGAGGGCACAGGTTTTCAGGTTTTCGGGCCTGTTGAGAACTCTAGTTTTCGTCGGCTGCCGGGCGCGGCTGCACAAATAGTTTTGGGGCAGGCCCGTCTAGAGTTTAAATGGACAGGTATCAGTCAAAAGGGAGACATCGAAGAGGAAGGATGGAAGGGGAAGGATCAACATAATGGAATGTCAGAACAGGTTCTGACATATATCCATATACTAATATTGATGACATCAGGGATCTCCATATATGGGCTTAATTGTGACGGCAGGTCGCATTTACTATGATATGGTCCCTGATTTACTATCATCCCTGATGATGTCATAGTGATGTCACGAGACCTGGGTACAATATAAGGGGGCTTTCCCCATGTATGGGGATTGTGAGTGAAGTGATGTGACAAATTGAGTGACATAAATGTATGGGGATTGTGAGTGACAGTTTCATAGTTAACTGTGACCTTCGGTCGCAATAAGGAGCAGTTCCATTAACACAGCACCCGGGGAGCTGTTAGTCAATCACTGACCTTCTGATTAGCAAGGCTTCTCTACCCACCCAGCTATGGCTGTCCCCACCAGTAAGACGCGCAAACGCGGGAAGCGAACGCAGCTCGTACATATTTGGGTTTTTTTAAGATTTATTTTTAAGTTATTTTTTTTTTAAGTTAAGTTATTTTTAAGTTAAGTTTTTAACTTAGCCATAACCATATAAGGAATCCCCAAAGCAGCTATTCGTCCAAATATGGAGTGTGTTGCATCAATCACAAACAAATCACTCAGCTCCATATATGGGCACAAAGGGGGGGGACACAGACACACACACACACACACACACACACACACACACAGACAGACAGACATGATCTGCTAGGTCTCATAGTAAGTGCTCACTGCGTTCGCAATAAGAATAGGCCGATATATCTCAATAATGGAAAGATATATATAAAAAATAATGGCTTCGATGAATGAAATCCTATCAAAGTTACGATGGCAGAGGACCCAAGTCTTAAAAAGGCTTGTATATTTCGTTAGATTATCATCGATTAGATTAGATTCAATTTATTGTCACTGCACATAGTATACAAATACTTTGACAATGAAATGATACATTTTTTGAATAGATTAAATCGATTACCGGTAGTTAGATTAACTGTCACCGCCCTACCCGGTTGGTATGCCTTGCCCACACAGCAAAAACTGTTTATTTTCAGGATCCAAATAAAAAAATAGCAGCACTTGTGGAACTGCTATTTTTTATACTTTAGTGTGATGCTGTAGCATAGTTCTGTTGTCGGGCAGAAACCACCTAACTCCAAAATGTTCATATTTCAGGAAATTAAAAATAAATAAAACATCCAGTTGAAGTGGAGTTAGGAGGTTATGCCCGAAGCGCTTTTTAATAAATTTCATTGGTTCAATATGTTTTTAACAAACCCACATTACGGTGTTCACAATAGGGTGTTCAACAGAAAATGGAGTTAGCTGGTTTCTGCTGGACAGCGACGATATGATCAAGTTGGGCGTTACTTCATGAAAAGAAAAAAGAAAACACACACAAAAAGTTAAAATATGGAGATAAGAGGTTTCTGTCTGACATTGACGCTCTTCTTCTGCCTCTCTCTCTCTCTCTCTCTCTCTCTCTCTCTCGCCCAGGATGAAGCTGTGGGTGTGGTCAGCCCGGCCCCTGCAGGTGGCCTTGGTGGTTGCCGTGGCGATACTGATGCTGTGCGTTGACCCGGTGTCCGCTGGCAGCCGTAACCATCGAGGACAGACAGGTACAGAAGGGCTCGCTCCGGGTCCCCCCCCCCCCGCCCACCCCTCCATGGCACAGGAGGTTAATTACACTGTCACTGCCCGAGATACAACACATGTTTCGGAGCCTGTCATTATTACCTGAGCTGTCCCCATTGCGGGGTGGTAGGGGTGGGTCGTGGGGGTGTGTGTGGGTGGTCTCCGACAGGGGACAATTTGTCCAGTCCCTCAACATGACAGCAATCTCAAATCTTTCTTTTATTTTGGGGGGGGGGTTTTGATGAATGATGAAGGTTGTACAGCGAATGGCACTTCAGCTGTCACCAGCTGTCAAAACACGGATATCGGAGCCGGAGTGATCAGATCTGTTTCGGGAATCGGGGGGGCTGATCTGATTCAGAGACATCCGGAAAGAGCGGACGGTTGCCATTGTTCTCAGAGGGGGGGGGGGGTTACTATAAAAAAGAAAAATAGGGCAGGGCCCTTGTGTATGTTAGTCCATTTATACTACTGGGGTAGGCTAAGAACGTCATAGCTATAATAGGCCATGTCTTTATTGTGATGTGTTAAGCTCCGCAGTGCCTCCCACAAGTCTGCCAGGAGCTGTAGGCTACCCTCCTTGAATTAAAATGAAGGTAAAGTCATATCCACCAGAGTCTTAATTGGGGACCCACCAGCTAAATTGAATTTCTATCTTTAATTTGCAGTCAGTAAAGTCAGCGACAGCGTGACCACTCCCAGGCAAAAAAGGAAAGAAGGCAGAAAGAAATGAGGAAAAATACCAACATAGTGTTAATATTTAAAACATGTACTGTTGGATATTTTTTCTATGTCTGAAAAGACACTAAGGTTAGGTTCACGCATAGTTTTACTGAGGTTACATTTAGGAATAAGGTTAAGTTTAGGCATAGTCTTACTGAGGATACATTTAGGAAGAAGGTTAGGTTTAGGTATAGTTTTACTGAGGTTATGTTTAGGAATAAGCTTAGGTTTAGGTATAGTTTTACTTTGGTTACGTTTAGGAATAAGTTTAGGTTTAGGTATAGTTTAACTGAGGTTACGTTTAGGAATAAGCTTAGGTTTAGGTATAGTTTTACTGAGGTTATGTTTAGGATTACCTGGTGGCGACCGTTCCAGCCAGGATGGCCCGGTTTGGCCCAGGGCTGAGCGAGGACCGTGTTGTGGCCAGGATGGCCCGGTTTGGCCCAGGGCTGAGCGAGGGCCGTGTTGTGGAGGATCACCCGGTTTGGCCCAGGGCTGAGCGAGGGCCGTGTTGTGGAGGATCACCCGGTTTGGCCCAGGGCTGAGCGAGGGCCGTGTTGTGGGGGAGAGCATCGCCCGGTTTGGCCCAGGGCTGAGCGAGGGCCGTGTTGTGGGGAGAGCGTTCTTGTGCTCCTGAAAAGGTGTCGTATAATCCCAGGAGGGATGGACCACGAGGTGGCATTATGACACTAAATTCAAAATAATTCACTCATTCATATTCATATCTAACTGTGGCTGCCTATAAGGACAGCTGTGCTGAGTCACATGCCATGAGCCGGTGTACCCTGCACGCCTGTCCCCACCACCACCACCACGTCATCTGCTTCTCACACTTAATTATGACAATTTCCTTAATTATTTCTGGGTTCCGCAGCACCTCTTCTCTTCCCCCCCACCCCTACCGCGCTTTGCCTCCTGACGCAAGGTGACCTTTTATGTGCCACAGAAATGCCACGGGCGTCCCAGAGTCTCTGTGGTGAGTGATGGTGTTAGTTTCCTTTTGACGGAGAGGAGACAGCAGGCTGCGGGGGCCACCGTGCCGCTTATGGCGGGAGAGACGCTAATTGCAGTCCCGGCCTGTTGTGAAGGTCAGCGCGAGTCCAACAAAAAAAAAACTTCCTCCCTAATCCCCCCCAATTTAACGCACTTGCGGTTTTGAGACGCGAGCTGACTTTTTCCCTAAACTGATTGCAGCGTTTCATTAGAGGATTTCCACTAATTGGTGTAAGATTAGGTTTCCGCTTGCCTGTGAAAAATGTCACGACACACAGCTGTTCTAGGCGGGGTGGGATAATTGGTGAAATTATCCCACCCCTAAATTTCTATATTCATTTCTCTCTGTTGTGTGCAAAATGTGTGTTCTGTTATTTCCAGGGTGGGCCAATGAGGCATTAGTTTTGATTAATGCAGTGCTGTAACCGCATGCCGCCACATGGTGGCTCTAGAGGTCAAAAAATGCAAAAGACAAATTTTTCATTTTGCAGTAACTCACCAGGAAAACAGTAACTCTGTATTAGTAACAAATGACTGGTGCTTGTGAGTTGAATAACATAGTAGGTCTTCTGTTCTTTTTTCCTGGAAAATTCTCAAAACAATATCAGATGGTTGTAGATTGTTGGATATATAGCCTATATGGCTAGCCTAGTTAACAAAACACAATGAAGTTTTTTTTATTTTACATACTTTGTTATTGTCTTAGTGGTAGCTGCTCATAACTGCTGCAGTGATGTCAGAATGTAGTCTCAGTCAGTAACCGAGTCCCTGCTCCAGGTGTAATGTCAGAATATAGTCTCAATCAGTAACAGAGTCCCTGCTCCAGGTGTAATGTCAGAATGTAGTCTCAATCAGTAACCGAGTCCCTGCTCCAGGTGTGATGTAGTCTCAGTCAGTAACAGAGTCCCTGCTCCAGGTGTGATGTCAGAATGTAGTCTCAGTCAGTAACAGAGTCCCTGCTCCAGGTGTGATTGATTGGTTTAATCTGCGGGTTTGAGTAAATGGTGCGCTGCCTGTGACTGGCCAGTCACTGTGATTGACAGCCTACACTACACCTAAACCTAACCCTAACCTTAACCTCAGTAAAAACTATACCTAAACCTAACCCTAACCTTAACCTCAGTAAAACTATACCTAAACCTAACCCTAACCCTAACCTCAGTAAACTAT
Organism: Protomyctophum bolini; assembly: GCF_963924005.1. Lineage (NCBI taxonomy): Eukaryota > Metazoa > Chordata > Actinopteri > Myctophiformes > Myctophidae > Protomyctophum > Protomyctophum bolini. The sequence goes on from NC_137863.1 coordinate 17,088,906, forward strand.
ACCTAAACCTAACCTCAGTAAACTATACCTAAACCTAACCTCAGTAAACTATACCTAAACCTAACCTCAGTAAACTATACCTAAACCTAACCTAAGTAAAACGCAGTGGCTGGGGGGGCGTTTCCAAGAACCCGAATCCGCAGATGAAACCATGCAGTGATTGATACTTGCTGCCATTCTATGAATCTTCCTGTGTCTCTCATCTCACTTCCTCACCACAGAATTGTATGCATTTCTTTCTTTCTTTCTTTCTTTCTTTCTTTCTTTCTTTCTAATGATCCATGAGAATTATTCCAGTGTGCTAATGATATTATTTGAATATTCTGAATCCAATTTGGCCGTAGCTGAAATGTGTAATGACATTCAGGGCTATTTTAACCCATTCAAACCGTGTTCTTTTAGATTTTAACCACTTTAACCATTATTACACGGTGTCATTTTATGAGCTTGAGTTTGTGCAAATCTTTGTATATATATATATTAAAAAAAAATATATATATATATATATATATATATATATATATATATTGCAAGCAAAAATTTATATCTCAAATCTTTGCTTCTGTCGGTCCTTCAAACAAAAATATTTTGAGATGGGGTTCACATAAAAGTTTGAGCACCACTGATGGAGCAGAAAAAATATTTAGAAGACATTTTGTAGATTCGACCTCAGTTCAGAATGGGTTAACTTAACATGCAGCTATGGCTGCGGTGAAAGCATCAATTCATATTACATATAGCTAACACAATTCCCAAAGATATTCATCATTTATGTTGTATAGGTCTGTAAAGTGCTCCTATTACCATATTGCTGAGCTCCCACTATGTCTGTATTTACATTAGCACAGGGCATCACAAACCTCATCTTCTTTTGAGGGGATTTAAATAATTCTATCTTATGTTTGTAAGCTTGCCATGCATGTAAATACATAAGCGTGTGTGTGTGTGTGTGTGTGTGTGTGTGTGTGTGTGTGTGTGTGTGTGTGTGTGTGTGTGTGTGTGTGTGTGTGTGTGTGTGTGTGTGTGTGTGTGTGTGTGTGTGTGTGTGTGTGTGTGTCTGCATGCATTACTGCACAGGCATGTTTCTATAGCTGCAAGACAACGCTAGTGGGCGTGAAGCAAGGTTGGAAAGTAACTATACTTACTTTATAGACACAGTTAAATCGGAAGACATTTCAGTACACATTGCGCCATTTCCCCACATGCCCCTCATCATTGCAACCTCCCGTTTTCCATTCGCCAGGCAATCTCAACCATCATCTTAAATTACCTCCTTCTTCAAATGCTCATTAGCTTCTTCGTATTGAAATTGCCCCCCGTAGAGTTCATGCTGCCCCCCCATCCCACCCCTGCATGTAGAGAGATGCCACATGTCCCCTTCAACGGCAGCCGACGCTGTGCCCCTCGCTTATTGACAGCAGGAAAGACATGGCTTTTATGATAAATTGCACAACGCTCCTGCTCGCCTGTGTCTGTCAGAGTACATCAATCGCCTGGCTAACTCGTCAGTCTATGGCAGTGGTTCTGAACCTGTGGGTCGTGGACCCCCAGGGGAGTCCCCACATGGGGGGTTCAGAGGACAGTGAAGTGACAATTTAAGGATTCTTAACACTAATTATGCTAATGATGTGTATACATGAATCAAAACCACGTGGTGCCTTGGACGTGTATAGGTGTAACTGTCACTTCTCTGTCCAGCATGCCAGAGCGTGCGAGTAAAGGCCAGTTTTGTTTAATCCATGTTAATAGACGCTTGATTCGCATCAAATTTAGCATGTTGTAGCATTTTTAGCTAGCGCCAGGCCGCAATCACGTAAAAACAGCCAAAAATCCCACGTGCACGGCTGCACGCCTGTGCACACGCACAAGCCATCTTTATATGCATTATGGCTCATAATCTGCAAAAAATGCGATATTCGCTTGATTCAAGCTTAGATTGACTTAGTTATGATTAAAAAAAAGAGATCGCGGGGCCAAGCTAGTCCTACTGTAGGTCAGTATTATGACATGTCCGACTTTCACTTCCGGTTCAAACTGAACGTCTGGCACTGGCCCCGACCCCTGGAGTTATTAATGTTATATATGGTCGGAATAACGTGTTCCTTCCACGCGCTACGTCCGGCCGGGGAAACTCTCCCCTGTCAGGTGAAAAGAAGCAGCTTGGACTCCTCATGCATAGAAGGAAGCATGAGGTCAGTCCGCTGCCCCCCCCCCCCCAGGTTGGCAGAGGAAGTGTAGCGCCCAGGATTACATTAGATAATTGACACTGGGTGAAAAAAATGGGTTGCAAAATCGTGGGATAAATAGCCAGGAGAATCACTGACAAAAAATATAGTTTAACTTGGCTCCCACAGGGACACATCTATACTTAATTGCCCCCCCCCCCCCCTCCATTTGTTTCCCTCTACACCGAATCTCTTCACTGAAAATTTATTCAAGCTCACAAATGGCACATTGCAAGCTTGTAAATTGGCCAGCTTTGAGTGTTTGTGCAAACACAAACATTGAAGACGAAGGTGAGGACACAAATTGTGATTGGCCAGTAAATTATGATGTATAAGCGCGCCCCTCACTTCACACGGGTGTGCTTTTTGAGGGGCGCTAGCAAGGGGTTTAGCAAGGGGCTAGAAAGGGCGGTCAAATGTCCACCAAATATGACGTAAATCTTGTCCCCACACGTCTCATATTTGCCATTGACAGTGAAAGGAGAGATTAGGTCAAATGTCCGCAAATATGACGTAAATTTGTACAATGACAAGAGCGCCCCTCACTTCACACACGTGTGATTTTTTTAAACTTTTTGCTAATGTTTGGGGCCCAGGGAGACATAAAATGTCTCTTTTGGCTCTCGAGCTAAATCGTTTAGGGAACCACAGTGGTCTTGACTTACACAATTTAATTCAACCCTCAGGGTGTCCATTTTATTCTTCCTCCTGTGAGGACATTCCATGTTGATCATTCTGTATAAGATTTGTTTTGGTAAGGTCCACGACACGTCGCCTCCATTTAGTTGCTCAATACCGCTCACCTGTTAGTTTTAAAAATGGACTTGAACTCATTCCGAGCTTGGCTGGAGCCTGGGCAGTGCAGGGCACCTCTGGCTTCGGTAATATCCTGGCTTTAATTTTCATTTCACATTCTGCTCAAAAAGAAAAAGGGCTCCTCTGGCAGGCATCTCCTGGCTGTGCCATGCAGAGACTCAGCTTATAAATAAAGGTAGCAAAGCCTTTGCTGTCAGAGCTTTCAGACTGGAATGTCCTGTGTGTGAAACAGTACAATCCATTTAATCCACCCAATCCACTTTCATTTAACTGCTGTTAAATTAACACTCCAGGCTATAGCACTTCTTTAACTCATTAAGCCGAAGAATGTCTTCTAAATCCTAACGGTTTTCTGAAAAACATACAGTATGTTGCTATATCTGTGGTGATCAAACTGTTTCATGTCAAGGACCCTATCTATCCCTACCTGTTATTCATTAAGGACCCCTATCTATCCCTACCTGTTATTCATTAAGGACCCCTATCTATCCCTACCTGTTATTCATTAAGGACCCTATCTATCCCTACCTGTTATTCATTAAGGACCCCTATCTATCCCTATCTGTTATTCATTAAGGACCCTATCTATCCCTACCTGTTATTCATTAAGGACCCTATCTATCCCTACCTGTTATTCATTAAGGACCCCTATCTATCCCTATCTGTTATTCATTAAGGACCCTATCTATCCCTACCTGTTATTCATTAAGGACCCTATCTATCCCTACCTGTTATTCATTAAGGACCCTATCTATCCCTACCTGTTATTCATTAAGGACCCTATCTATCCCTACCTGTTATTCATTAAGGACCCTATCTATCCCTACCTGTTATTCATTAAGGACCCTATCTATCCCTACCTGTTATTCATTAAGGACCCTATCTATCCCTACCTGTTATTCATTAAGGACCCTATCTATCCCTATCTGTTATTCATTAAGGACCCTATCTATCCCTACCTGTTATTCATTAAGGACCCCTATCTATCCCTACCTGTTATTCATTAAGGACCCCTATCTATCCCTACCTGTTATTCATTAAGGACCCCTATCTATCCCTACCTGTTATTCATTAAGGACCCCTATCTATCCCTATCTGTTATTCATTAAGGACCCTATCTATCCCTACCTGTTATTCATTAAGGACCCCTATCTATCCCTATCTGTTATTCATTAAGGACCCCTATCTATCCCTATCTGTTATTCATTAAGGACCCTATCTATCCCTACCTGTTATTCATTAAGGACCCCTATCTATCCCTACCTGTTATTCATTAAGGACCCTATCTATCCCTACCTGTTATTCATTAAGGACCCCTATCTATCCCTATCTGTTATTCATTAAGGACCCCTATCTATCCCTATCTGTTATTCATTAAGGACCCTATCTATCCCTACCTGTTATTCATTAAGGACCCTATCTATCCCTACCTGTTATTCATTAAGGACCCTATCTATCCCTACCTGTTATTCATTAAGGACCCCTATCTATCCCTACCTGTTATTCATTAAGGACCCCTATCTATCCCTACCTGTTATTCATTAAGGACCCTATCTATCCCTACCTGTTATTCATTAAGGACCCCTATCTATCCCTACCTGTTATTCATTAAGGACCCCTATCTATCCCTACCTGTTATTCATTAAGGACCCCTATCTATCCCTACCTGTTATTCATTAAGGACCCCTATCTATCCCTACCTGTTATTCATTAAGGACCCTATCTATCCCTACCTGTTATTCATTAAGGACCCTATCTATCCCTACCTGTTATTCATTAAGGACCCTATCTATCCCTATCTGTTATTCATTAAGGACCCCTATCTATCCCTACCTGTTATTCATTAAGGACCCTATCTATCCCTACCTGTTATTCATTAAGGACCCTATCTATCCCTACCTGTTATTCATTAAGGACCCCTATCTATCCCTACCTGTTATTCATTAAGGACCCTATCTATCCCTACCTGTTATTCATTAAGGACCCCTATCTATCCCTACCTGTTATTCATTAAGGACCCCTATCTATCCCTACCTGTTATTCATTAAGGACCCTATCTATCCCTACCTGTTATTCATTAAGGACCCCTATCTATCCCTACCTGTTATTCATTAAGGAATAACCCCTATCTATCCCTACCTGTTATTCATTAAGGACCCTATCTATCCCTACCTGTTATTCATTAAGGACCCTATCTATCCCTACCTGTTATTCATTAAGGACCCCTATCTATCCCTACCTGTTATTCATTAAGGACCCCTATCTATCCCTACCTGTTATTCATTAAGGACCCCTATCTATCCCTACCTGTTATTCATTAAGGACCCTATCTATCCCTACCTGTTATTCATTAAGGACCCTATCTATCCCTACCTGTTATTCATTAAGGACCCCTATCTATCCCTACCTGTTATTCATTAAGGAATAACCCCTATCTATCCCTATCTGTTATTCATTAAGGACCCTATCTATCCCTACCTGTTATTCATTAAGGACCCTATCTATCCCTACCTGTTATTCATTAAGGACCCTATCTATCCCTATCTGTTATTCATTAAGGACCCTATCTATCCCTACCTGTTATTCATTAAGGACCCCTATCTATCCCTACCTGTTATTCATTAAGGACCCCTATCTATCTCTACCTGTTATTCATTAAGGACCCTATCTATCCCTACCTGTTATTCATTAAGGACCCTATCTATCCCTACCTGTTATTCATTAAGGACCCTATCTATCCCTACCTGTTATTCATTAAGGACCCCTATCTATCCCTATCTGTTATTCATTAAGGACCCTATCTATCCCTACCTGTTATTCATTAAGGACCCCTATCTATCCCTACCTGTTATTCATTAAGGACCCTATCTATCCCTACCTGTTATTCATTAAGGACCCTATCTATCCCTATCTGTTATTCATTAAGGACCCCTATCTATCCCTACCTGTTATTCATTAAGGACCCCTATCTATCCCTACCTGTTATTCATTAAGGACCCCTATATATCCCTACCTGTTATTCATTAAGGACCCCTATACCCCAATACTGCCTTAGCTCTTTGCTTGAGCATTACTGCAATCGAATGCACACACGCACACACACACACACACACAAACGCACACACACACACACACACACACACACAAACACACACACACACACACACACACACACACACACACACACACACACACACACACACACACACACACACACACACACACACACTTTCTTTTTTTCCCCTGGTGGAAACATTATTGTCACAACAGCGTTAACTTTGGGTCCAGCACACAGACGGTGAGGTTGTGTATCCTGATCCTTGTGATGAGCTGACGTGGTTTTGAACCGCATCGATGCCTCCACTTTATTTCACTATGACTCCGTTCTTCATCTATTATCACTAAGTTGCTGGCCACGCAACTATCCGTTCCAACGGGAAATAATGGCTGGAGGATCATAGAGTTCCATTGTATTTTATTCTTGTGTGTGTGTGTGTGTGTGTGTGTGTGTGTGTGGGGGGGTAATCCAGCAGATCCAGTGGCCTCGGGAGAGAGGCAGAGCCAGACGAGTGAGGGAAATGAAAGAGGAGGGATGATGACAGACAGCCAGGGATCATTGATGGAGCTTTGAGGGAGGAGAGAACAAACAAACTTTAAACCAGAAAGGATGAGAGGAGGCACGGCCCCAACAAAGTGTGTGTGTGTGTGTGTGTGTGTGTGTGTGTGTGTGTGTGTGTGTGTGTGTGTGTGTGTGTGTGTGTGTGTGTGTGTGTGTGTGTGTGTGTGTGTGTGTGTGTGTGTGTGTGTGTGTGTGTGTGTGTGTGTGTGTGTGTGTGTGTGTGTGTGTGTGTGTGTGTGTGTGTGTGTGCGCACGTGTGCGCGGCGGGGGGTCGGAATGTGGTGGAAAAAGTACTCACATCTTTTTATATCTTAAGTAAAAGTATCAATACGGCTCTGTATCCTTGTTATTACGAGTACATATCCGGAATTAAAATTTTACTGTAGTCAAAGTACAAAAGTATTTGTAGCAAAATGTACCAAATGTAGAAAGTATTCATTATGCAGAAAAGTTTAGAATGTATATAATCAAATCTTTTGAAAAAGACAGATCTACAAGCGACATGCATTGCGAGTAGATCGTCTATTTTCATATAGCCAAAGTTTAAATAGGGCTGATGTGGTTAACCTACAGTATGTTTTGTAATAATCATCCAAATCCACGAAGTAACTAAAGTTTTCAAATAATTGTAGTGGAATAAAAAGTACAATATTTGTCTCTGAGATGTAGTGGAGTAGACTTGAAAGTAGAGAAAATTGGAAAGTATTGAAAATTGGAAATACTCTAGTAAAGTAAAAGTACCTCAAAATTGTACAGTACTTTATACCGTTTGCGTGTCTGCGTGTGCGTCTCAGCACTGTGCACACGTGCTCTCATTTTGTGTCTGTCTGCAAAGCCGAGCATGAAAAGTTCGGGACTTTCGACAGAGTCACGTCGGATGAAATGAAATCCTGCGCTCGCGGTACAGTATAACCAAGGATTTCCTCCTCGCTTGTAAAAAACAGGATTTAGGTGTTAATGTCACCGGGAGGGCGAGCTTTGCTTAAGAATTTGACACAGTCGGCTTTCAAGTGCGCACATAACGAGGTTTGGAAAGAACACGCTGCTGCTCGTCTGCAGGGTTCAGAAAGCCCAGTCGCTGTTGTCGTGCAGAAACCTCTTCATCTCCGTCTCCGTGAATTAATGTCCTACTTCAGTGTTTTTCAACCCTGTTCATAATCAAGCTCCATTTTTTTTATTCAGCATTTGAGGCACGGTATACCATTTGATGAGATTCTTTTTTGCCTCTCAGACCCAAGATTGGGATAGGACTTTGTCCACAATTCCATGTTGTATTGATGTGGTACCATATCGAGAGAATGGGCAAACTTCGATCAAAATAACAATTCTTCCATATTCTCAATTGTATAGACATCTTGTAAATATATTAAGTAATGCAGATGTTTAACTAATTCTTAAATGAAACCAAATGGGCCCTTACGGGTCTCCAGAGTTAAAGATCTATAAGGGTCCATTTGTTTACCAACTCTCCATCATTTAGCTGGGGACCACCTGGAACCCCCTCAAGGACCCCTGTTGGACCCCGGACCAAGAACCACTGTCCTACTTAATCATACTACAGCGTTGCACAAAAGCATTACATGTAGCACATCTGCACATGCATCTTTTGTACACTCTGCATTTGTACACTCTAAGTCTAAAGAGTTTAATTCCCAGGATAATTAAAGTGTAGCTACAACAGCACTGCCTTTAAGTTACCTCTGTAGGTCAGAAGGAGACTGTTGTTCAACACTCAGCGTTTACCATCAGCGCAATGTTCTAATTAACCAGACATGAGCCCCTTGGGAAGTGTGAAGATAATCAAGGGAGATTATGAGTCATTTGTTTGTTTGAGGCATTGTTTGATTAGCAATTATACTGATGGAAGGCACGTGACTCTCGGTAGCACCGTACACACACACGCGCCAACTCAAACCGTTCTCCCCAGGCATAATATGTAAACGAGTTGTTTAAGTTCCATTCAATAAAGTGTATGTCGACACATTGCTACGCACCAAGCTGTACAAGCTCTCCCGTAAGCCCTCATAAAATATGGATGATTTCTCCTTGGAATACATACATTTTATTATGACTAAGAAGTTGAACTATGAGCTAAGTCAAATCTGAGAAATAACCAGCCCATTGTTTTCTTTTACAGCTTGTGGGATTTAAGTCAACATAGTGACAGACAGTGGGTTTTAAATCCGAGAGCAGGGTTATATATTGTTAATGAATGCACTGCATTGAGCAACATTTGCACTCTATAACTCTCTATAACTCTACTGCAATTTGTGCTGTCTGTACAATAGTGAATGATTCAATAGCATTTGGTCATTCATTGTTTAAACGGATAGACTCGTTGCCGGGTTCACTTTGGGTTGTGTATCCGTTGCTCGGCAACCTAGAACCATTTATATGTTGACAAAGAGCACAATCTATCATAAACCACTGAAAAGACCACCATCAAAGATCTCCATCATCGGTGGAGATCTCCACCAATCTCTGTTAAGTTAGGAACGATGCAAGTTGGGAATGCTTGCCCGCCCAGTCTGCGGTACTGGACTGCCACACTCCCTGGGGTCCTTGGCACTATGTGTGCTGAGTTTGAAGTCGGTCGGTTGGGCGGTCCCGATAGGAGTGAAGATTAGGTTCACTCACACACACACTTTATAGGACGACTATAACTAGACCAGTTAACATTGGACAACAGCCTACTATAGAGGGACTGACTGGACCAGTGAACGTTGGACAACAGCCTACTATAGAGGGACTGACTGGACCAGTGAACGTTGGACAACAGCCTACTATAGAGGGACTGACTGGAGCAGCCTTATGGGGGTTCATTTGTGGAAATCCGACCGACTTCCCACATTGCACGCAACACCTTGGTCCCCCCGACGATAAGCTTAAGTACTTTTATATTCTAACTTGTATAAGACGAATATGAAATGAAAATAAACCTTATACAAGCTGCCAACCCATCACACGTGTGTGTGTGTGTGTGTGTGTGTGTGTGTGTGTGTGTGTGTGTGTGTGTGTGTGTGTGTGTGTGTGTGTGTGTGTGTGTGTGTGTGTGTGTGTGTGTGTGTGTGTGTGTGTGTGTGTGTGTGTGTGTGTGTGTGTGTGTGTGTGTGTGTGTGTGTGTCTCAGTCTCATACCAGGTCAAGCAGGGGACATGTGAGGTGGTGGCCATTCATCGCTGCTGCAATAAGAACAAGATTGAGGAACGCTCCCAAACCGTCAAGTGTTCCTGCTTCCCTGGTCAAGTTGCCGGGACCACCCGAGCCAGACCCTCTTGTGTGGAAGGTAAGGAATACAATCGTGTGTGTGTGTGTGTGTGTGTGTGTGTGTGTGTGTGTGTGTGTGTGTGTGTGTGTGTGTGTGTGTGTGTGTGTGTGTGTGTGTGTGTGTGTGTGTGTGTGTGTGTGTGTGTGTGTGTGCGTGTGTGCGTGCGTGCATGCAGGTTCAGGTTTTTTGGGTGCAGATTGAGCTCAGAAAACAAAACAAAAACTTTTTTTTAATGTCACAATCCCTTTAAAAATATATACCGTATATCATGAGTCTAATTGCATTTTCACCTGTTTTATCTCAAATATTTCTGTAAAGTATAGGCGCCAAATATTGCTAATTGAGGATGATGCTGTCTCTCTCCCTCTCGTTTAAATTAGTTCAATTCGTTTGTATGTATTGCAATCAGTTGCAGCTGTTTATTTCATACTCATACATGTACATACCTATAGAATAGATACATAGGCCTACACACACATACTGTACATGCAAGTCATGCATACAAACACACAAAGTCTGACTAACTCTGCTTAGAAATGAGAGAACATTTCTTCTTTGGTCATGTTTCCTGGTTACGTAAAAAAAAGCGAGATAAAGATTGGGCCATATCTCTCTTACTGGTAGTCCAGTAAGAGTCCCAAAGAGATCATGTAACATGAAAGGTTCTGAAGTCACTTATGCAGGTAATGGAAGCCCCAGTCACCAGTGTCTCCTTGCCCTCCCTTATCCCCCTGTGTCACATGAACACAGAGGCTGATGTACTACAGCTGTCCACCTTGGCTGCCTTCAAACCCAACGCTGGAAACTCAAACCGCAATTTGAAAGGCCTGTTTTACTTGGCAGAGCGTTCCATATCTCTTCAGGCTATTCGAGGGCCTATCCGATCGGATGGTAATAGAGAAATTATTTTCTGGTCTGTTGCACTTTGTCATAACTCTGGAGAAGATAATGATATATTCATATTCAGGTTCATGTTTACACAAGTAAAGAGGCAGACATGGGGGAAAAACAGATCATATTTTAATGTAGGAGGGATGACTGGACAATATGACTTTGTGAAATAAGAATACAAAGAATTTGTAGCACAAAATGATTTACAATGAAATAAAAAAAAACCTTGTAAAACATGTAGGCAGATTTTTTTTAAACAAGATTTTTTTTTACAAAAATGTTTAGATTTTTATTATCGTGAGAACGATGGCTTCCATTTTCACATTGCAACAGCCGAGCTGCAAAGTTTTGGGATGATTTTTTTTCTTTCCTTTTTCTTCAGGAGGACAGTAAAACGTCATTATTGTTCTTCTAGGACTAGGTGATTTAACCCATTTAGACTTGAGGCCGATTCTGAAAATGACTTCTAAAACCTAACTTAAGGTTTTGAAGCTGGATTGAGTCCATCCATCCATCCGTAGTCGGGTCGTGGGGGCAACAGCTCCACCAGAGTGCTCCAGACTTCCCTCTCCAGAGCAACATTAGTGACTTCCTACTGGGAGACCCCCGAGACGTTTCAAGGCCAGTGAGTCAATGTGTTTCCTCCAACTGCGCCCTGATCTGCCCCGGGGTCTCCTCCCAGTGGGACGTGCCTCGAGGACCTCCCTAGGGAGACGCCCGAGAGGCATCCTAAGCGGATGCCCGGACCACCCAGCTGGCTCCTTTCTAGGCAAAGAAGCAGCGACTCTACTCTGAGTCTCTCTCGTGTGACTGAACTTCTCACCCTATCTCTAAGGGAGATGCCAGCCACCTTCGGCCGCTTGTATTCCCGAACTTATTCTTTCGTCATGACCCACACTTCATGACCATAGGTGAGAGTAGGAAAGAAGATTGCTCGGGAGAGATGGATCGAGTCTTCCAATGCAAAAACAGATGATGATGAGGTTGATCAGGAGGTTCTTGAGATTATGTGCAGTTGTGTATCGTTTGGGTAGCTATGGAAACATACATTATACTCTCTGATGTCACCATGTGTCAGCATTATGTAGCCTATATAAGATGGAACCCGTTTTTCTCATTTATATAATGAGAAGTTATAACAAGTATAATGGACGGCGTTCAACCTATGCAGTGGACCACTGACTGTAAAGACCTGACCTTCGATGGCGTTGTCTTGGTGACCGAGAGCCATGACACCCTGCCCCGGCAGCTGGAGTGTCTGGCAGTTCCTCTGAGAAACTACACCCTTTTGGACAGGGGCTTCAAGATCAGCGTGCCGTTGTTGAACGTACCCGGTCTCCCCGGCAGTCGGATGGTGTTCGCCTCCACCGGCCCGGTGGACCGCGACTTTGACGACGTCAGGAGGTTCGGTGAGGCCGCGGGCCGCGGCATCAGACGGGCCATGGTGGCCGGTATGCATCGGCCCCTGTTGGTCTGTCCCCCACACCCCCACTACCCCAAAAGCACCCTGGTGGCGGCCCTCGGGGCTCTGCATGAGCTCTACATGCCCCTGGAGGTGAGGGAGTCCAAGCGGAAAGACAGCCCCCACAAGGTGGGCATCCTGGGCCTGTGGGTGGAGCAGGAGGCCCAAGGGCAGCAGGTGGTGGAACTGGCCGAAGCACTGGAGAGTGGGCGACTGGTGTACCGCGACATCGGCGGCTCCGATCCCGAGCGCATGGCCGCGCCGCGCGTGGCCGAGTACGTCCAGCAGCTCTTCGCCGACAGCCCCGTGCAGGTGGAAGTGTTGAGCGACTTACGCGTCCTGGAGAGGGAGTACCCCTGTCTGGCCGCGGTCAACCGCTGTGCCAACGCTGTGCCCCGACACCAGGCCAGGGTGATCAAGCTCCTGTACTGCGGAGAGGCGCCCGTCCAGAACACTCTGATGTTGGTGGGCAAGGGCATCACCTACGACACCGGCGGGGCAGACATCAAGGCCGGGGGCGTCATGGCCGGAATGCACAGGGACAAGTGCGGCGCGGCCACTGTGGCCGGTTTCTTCCAGATCCTGGCCAAGCTGAGGCCAAAGCACCTGAAGGTGATGGGCTCCATGGCCATGGTCAGGAACAGCGTGGGTCCAGACTGCTACGTGGCAGATGAGCTGGTCGTGTCCCGCGCGGACCGCAGGGTGCGAGTGGGCAACACGGACGCGGAGGGACGCATGGTGATGGTGGACCTCCTCTGCGAGATGAAGGAGAAGGCCATACAAGAGGACTTTCCCCAGCTTTTCACCATCGCCACGCTGACCGGCCACGCAATCCGGGCCATGGGACCCGACTACTCCATCATCATGGACAACGGACCGGCTCGGCGCGCCGGAACCGCAGCGCAGTGGCAGAAGGAGGGAGAGGTTTTGGGGGACATGTTTGAAGTGTCCAGCATTAGGCGTGAGGACTACGTTTTCCACTGTGGGAAGTCCGAGTATGAGGATATTCTCCAGAGCGGTAACAAGCCGTCTACCGAAACTCCCCGAGGACACCAGGCCCCGGCCGCTTTCCTCATCATGGCCTCTGGTCTGGATAAGTGTGGGATTGACTCTCCGAACCCTCTGCAGTACTCCCACATTGATATTGCCGGGTCTAATGGTCCTTTCCCAGGCGTGCCCACTGGCGCTCCACTCCTTGCCATGGCTACCAAGTACATCCTGAATACATCCAAGGACTCCTAGTCGGAATGTTCCTGTCAGTATACAGAATCGCTTGAATAGGCCCCGGGCGGCTGGCGTAGTCGTCTGGGCACCTAGGCCGGTAATCCCGATGACCTCTGCTGCGTGTCACCCCCCCATCTCTCTCCCCATTACCTATCGGACTACTGTATACCTATATCAATAAAAGGCTGAAAAAGCCCCCAAAATATCGTAAAAAAGAAATAAAATTATCTCTTTAATAGTTTCTTCTATGCTTGACGTTTTCTCATCGAAACACTATTATTCCCCCTTTCTGTAGCAATTACACCGTATAGTGCTTAGCTATTTGAGATTTTAGCATAGCTGGGTATTAACTAATACCTACAGTATGCTACAGTAACATGTTTCATTACAGTACTTGGATCTTCAACAAGTTCTCCTATAGGGAGTCTTCAGAGCTGCTACTGGAGAGCTGCTATATATTTGATGGGAAGGTTATTTTTCACCCAAAAGAGAAAGTAAATGTCAGAAAATATACACATGATCATGAATCCAACATATATTAGCAAAGAATGTGTAAACAAAAAACAAGCCATAGGCACTTACTGTAAAATAAATAAAATCCCACCAGTGTGAAGTGAGGGGCGCTCTTATCATCGTACATCATCTCATTCCGGTCAATCAAAATGTGTGTCCTCACCTTCGTCATCAATGTTTGTGTTTACACTATGATTGTCCAATCATTGTCAATGGGACTTTAATGTTCGTGTAGGACAAAGTTTGTGCACACACACTAAAGGCTGGACATAGGAGGGGCTAGTGCCCCTCAAAAATTTATATTTAAATTTATACCTTTATTGAAAGGATAAACCCCTTGAGATGTATCATCTCGTTTTCCGAGGAGGTTCTTAACACAAATATACAAAGAGAACAATACAACAAATATTGCATGCATTAATACATATAGACAAAAATACGAAACAAAACAAAAGCTGTCTCGCCTACAAACCATCCACTCTCACCCCCACACAATCACCCACAAAATGTCACATTTCATGGACTAATAGAGAGATGACTTCCGCTCACCCGGTAGGTAATTTGGAGCAGGTGCGATGATGACGAGGCATACAACGTAGAAGAAAGGAGGGACTCCCGCACACCGCCACTTGCTATGTTCAGAGCATTTATTGTAAAGAAGCAACGTTTGGGTCTTGCGACCTTCCTCAGGCTTGCACTGACATACCTACGTATGTAAACTTGTAAAGCTATATGAGCTTCCAAACGTCTCGAATGTCTCTCTCAACAATCAACAGACATTGATGGGACACACAGGTGTGAGGGCCGCATAGTGTGCAAAATACACAGTGAGAAATTATTGTTTTTATTGTCAAACAATATATATGTACCAGTAAGACGCCCTGAGGGTGAGAAGCGAAACAGAAGGTCTGGGAATGCCCATATATGGACCTTTTATGCTATTGACGTTTTTGGACCGGTAGAGAATAAAATGTGTGCTAATTAGTGAGGCCAGGCGGGGCCTAGGTGATGTTCCAGTCTTCATGTATGGCTATCTAGGGTGTGATGAGGTCAGTGTCATGATCCTCATATATGGAGACGGCCATAATAGAGCGTGTTTTGCAGGTTTTCATAGTAATCTAGTAATTTACATAACGGGCCCTATCTTGTGCCAACCCTTGCACCTTTTTTTTTAAACATTGTAAAATCGTTCAACTAGCCAATCTACATTGTCACGTTGTGAGCTTGTAAATCTGCTTTTTTAACTATTTTGAAAGGTTTTAAAATAGTAAATAATGGCAAATAAGTTAGAGGTAAGGGGTAAGGGTAGCAAGATATAGCTAATCTATGTAAAATATATAACAAAAATGGCAGATGTACAGATGTCTCAGTCTCCAGTCTGTGTGTGTGTGTGTGTGTGTGTGTGTGTGTGTGTGTGTGTGTGTGTGTGTGTGTGTGTGTGTGTGTGTGTGTGTGTGTGTGTGTGTGTGTGTGTGTGTGTGTGTGTGTGTGTGTGTGTGTGTGTGTGTGTGTGTGTGTGTGTGTGTGTGTGTGTGTGTGTGTGTGTGTGTGCGTGCGAGCGTGCGTTGTTCGTGTACGTTTGTTCTTGCTTAATGTAAATCGCTCTGGATTAAGAGCGTCTGCTAAATTGTAAATTGTAAATTGTGAGTGCAGGCTTCTTTGTCCATGTATTTTCTCAGTATTCTGGTCATTTCAAATGGAGAGAGAGAATGAACCTTGGTTACGCTTGTCTGCGAGCTCGGAGAACCCTTTCCCCAGCATGGAATATAACAGTATGGAAGTCACTGAACCCCTATCATCTGTAGAAACACACGCACGCACGTATCTACGCACACACGAACACACACACACACACACACACACACACACACACGTACGTATGTACGTGCGCACAGATTAAAGTTCAGCCCATCCGACGCAGTTGTATTAACCTCTAACAAGTGGGAAATAGATGGTTGTGTCTGATATTATGTGAGCGGAGGCGTAGCATCGACCAGAACAAACTGTTGGGGTCAGCAGAGACGTACAGTTCTCACACAACCGCCAGTCCTGTACAATGTACTGTACATCAGTGGTTCTCAACCTGTGGCCCGGGATTATTTTTTTGCTTTTGTAATTAAGCTCTTTTACAACCTTTTTAATGCATTTAAAAAAAGAAAAGAAATGAAATTGTCAAATATAAGAAAGAGGGAAAAATGTGTCGTTCAGGGCTCCAGCTAAACAAGTTTGAGAACCACTGTAAGATCCACAACAGCAAGGGCTCAGAGGACACCGTTCTGTTGTCTACATTAACCCATTCTGACCTGAGATCAGATTCATACGAGGTTTCCACGGGACACACACTGGTCTGATTAACCCATTCTGACCTGAGATCAGATTCTAAAAATGTCAGTCGTTCTTCGAATTTTTCAAAAATAGCAGACCTACAAGCTCGTATCGCGCCACTCGGTGGCGCGATATGAGCTTGTAGATCTGCTATTTTTCAATAGCTAAAGCATAACATGATGCTAACACCAAAATGGGTGCCCGGTCACAATGGGTTATAGCATGAGGACATACAGCCTAGAGAGAGGTAAAAGTAGCCTCCATACCCAGGCTTTCAAGGTAAAAGCAGTGTATTCTAGAACAATGCTTTGTTAAAAAGGTAGGTCTCGTAAAATAATCCACCGACTGTGGTGCTCTCAGGTGGGCAGGGAGGGGGCCAGCCGAGCAGAAGGCCAGGGTGCCCCCCCGTGTAGGGTTGGTCATACCATGGGGGTCATGATTTTAGATTTTCATTGAAGGGATAGCCCTGTTGAGATGCAGCATCTAATTTTCAAGGGGGACCCGTACACAGATACAAGATACATAAGACGTACAGTACACAGATACAGACAATATAGAAATACAGAGATACATAAATACACAGCCTCCCCCACCCACCCCACCATACCACCACATCATCAGCTGTTAAACCATTTTGAGCGGGAACCCCTTTTGGTGGTTACATACATTATGTTATAATTTAGCTATTGAAAAATAGCAGATCTACAAGATCTACAAGAACTTTTAGGTCTGCTATTTTTGAAAAATCGTTAAAATGTGCCTCAAATCTTTAAGAAAATTGTCATGATTTAGAAAACTTTTTTTTTTTAATTTCGACGTCAGGCAGAGGAATTAAAGTGCAAATATATATGTGAATGTGCTATAATGAGGAGGTTAGTTAGAGCGGAGGTTGCAAGCCAGAGGGTTGTGGGCAGACTAGTTCCTTGAGAAAATAAACGTGCACGAGCATAAAATGTATCATGATGGTCTGACCCGTGAATGGCGTGCTACTTCTTCGCCTATAATGACATCCCCGAAATAGGGTTATTCTATTTGCTTATTTGTTTTTTTAATTCATGATGCACTCATATCATTTACCTAGACAGTTATCTCATATGCTCTCATACGCTTAGTCTTAGACATTGTGAGCCAGTGGTTCACAAACCTTTTCATGTCAAGGACCACTAAATTGACACTAATTAGTCCACGGACCCTCATTTGAAAACCACTGTTGTAAGCTCATCATGTCTCTCCATCCCCGGTGTACTGCTGCTATTCTTCTCTCTGACCAGTAGAGGGTGCCTTTCCCATTCAAATGGCTGAGTCACATAGCCACTGTTTTCATTTCAACCACATTTTCCCTCAATAAGATTTGTTGTTTAGACTCTCTAATGAGTTCTTAGAGAGGAACAATGACTTCATTATGACGCGATCAAGCAACCATAAAAAAACATGATGATTGTCTTTGTAATGAGAGACCAGGACAAAAGGAGGGCAAGACACTTTTTGAACTCTTGAGATAAAATATATACTTTGTTGAGGAAGAAACCCAATAACCCAGTGACAGACACGCACACACACGTGCAGTCACACACGCGCGCGCCGCACACACATGCATGCACACATGTACACACACACACACGTCTGCAGACACCACACATTGTGCAATTGCAATCGTATTACATTTTAATACCATTCTTTCAATTATTACTATTGTTATTGTATTGCTTTTTTCTTCTATTTTGTCGCTGCCAATGTCAAGGGAGCTGAACCCCAATAATTGTCCTCCTATACTCCCATTATTGGATGGTACAATGAACATGACACACACACAGACGCACGCATGCACACACACACAGACGCACGCATGCACACACACACAGACGCACGCATGCACACACACACAGACGCACGCATGCACACACACACAGACGCACGCATGCACACACACACAGATGCACGCACGCACATACACACAGACGCACACAATCTTTTTAAAAATATATTTTTTATCCCACGATTCTGTAACCCATTTTTCACCCCTGTGCCAATCATCTACTGTGATCGCACACAATCTAACTAACCCATTAAAACCCGGGAAAGCATCTGTCATTTTATATGTTTGCGTCGTTGACTATTAAAAAATAGCAGACATACAAGCTTTGTGCCGCGTAATGAGAGGTTGGACATCTGCTATTCTTTGAATATATATATATATATATATATATTTTTTTTTTTAAATACTACTACAGAATTGGAAAGACATTTCTAAAAATCAAATTTTCAAAAAATTATAATTCCATTCCTCCTGCTGCTATTTGTTTGTTTCTGTGTCTGCACAAAGGTCACCTCCTGTGTTTTCTTTTCTCCACAAGGATGAGCGCTGCAGGCAGGCAGGCAGGCAGGCAGGCAGGCAGGCAGACAGACAGACAGACAGGCAGACAGACAGACAGACAGACAGACAGACAGACAGACAGACAGACAGACAGGGTGTGAAAGAAAGAAGATGGCTCCCTCTCAGTGTAAACAGAGCAGGCCTATAGGGAGAGGGTTAATCCCTGCTGACTCCATCAGCGTGTGGAAGGACCGACCTACTGGGGCGGAATTGATAATAGCCAATAAGCAGAGGTCACCCTCAGTTCACTTCTATTTATTAGAACGCTCTGCTCAGGAGCAACCTGAAGTGTTTCTGCACTTTGTGTGTGTTGTTGCCGGTATTAAGACTACGGTCAAATCTAACACGGCCCAGAATGCCGACGCTTTCGGGTGGAGACCTCATACCGTATGTCTGCTTTTGAGCAGGATTTTATTTATTTCAAAATATCGCACACTGTAAACATTTAAACAAAAAAATCGTCAATCCGCGAGCTCACAACGCATTGTAAGCTTTCACAAAATATTGTAATAATAGGTGTAAGAACAACATAATAAGTTGTTAAATCTCAAATCCAGAAAAAAAAAAAAAAAAAAGGCTAGCAACTTGTTTAACACCTGACAGTCAGGTAATGGCCGTCAATTACACAACCTGTCTGTTTTAGAAAGAGCATGGACGCGTGCACACAATCTACTGTACGAGAAGGTTAACCCATTCTGACCTGAGATCAGATTCTAAAAATGTCTTCTACATCCTGACAGTTTTCATTCTGACCTGAGATCAGATTCTAAAAATGTCTTCTATGTCAGTCGCTCTTCGATTTTTCAAAAATAGCAGACCTACAAGCTAAGAAGAGCTTGTTAACCACTTTAAACCATATTTGGGGCATTTTCTTCTAATTTAATTTATTTAAAACATTTCAATAATAGGTGTAACAACAACATAAGTTGTTAAATCTCAAATCCAGAATAAAAATAAAAATAAAGGCTAGCAACTTATTTAACACCTCTGACAGTCAGGTAATGGGCGTCAATTACACACCCTGTCTGTTTTAGAAAGAGCATGGATGCGTGCACACAATTTACTGTACGAGAAGGCTAACTGTATAGGTTTACATGATACGTCCATTTGTTCACCGACAGAAGGCTGAGAATCGGGGTGACTTTAATGGAATAAAAAAAAAACAACGTTAACCATACCCTACATCATGCCGGGAGTGGAAATCCATTTGCTTTCAGGCTTGGCAGTGAGCGAGTCAAAGGTAACCCAATAGAAACGCGTGTGAGTGGGTTTATTTTGAGTAGATTTGAGGGACAGACACAGCGTGTGTTCCGTTATTGAGCAAGAAGATCTAGTTTATGGGTTATTTTTATTATCCCATACCAACCTGCTGCTGTTTGTGATTTCGACCGCCTCTTCAACGTGATGCATTTGTCATACTTTTGTCACATTGTCACGCGGCTGCCTTTTAGTTTCTTAAATAAATGTGCGTGTTTGGACGTGCATTTATGTGTATGAATGCACATGTGTGTGTGTGTACGTGGTACACTACGCCGCGTGTTTGTGTGCAATCAATTTCTGTCATTTGTTTTCTTTCAGTTGCGGTTTCGGCTCTGCGTTTTCTCTGCCATGCATTATCGTCTGTGTCGGGTGGAAACCTCCTATGTCCAAAACGGTTACAATTCAGTATTCAAATAAAAAAATAGCTAAATGGAGCTGATCGACGACCCCGGAACGCAGTCCGAGCTTGTGGATCTGCTACTTTTTGATGCTTTTGTGTGACGCTGGTCGTGTGATCAAGTGGGGCGTTGCCTTTATCCCATTCTGACCTGAGATCAGATTCGTACGAGGTTTCCACTGGACACACACTGGTCTGATTAACCCCATTCTGACCTGAGATCAGATTCTAAAAATGTCAGTCGTTCTTCGATTTTTCAAAAATAGCAGACCTACAAGCTCGTATCGCGCCACTCGGTGGCGCGATATGAGCTTGTAGATCTGCTATTTTTCAATAGCTAAAGCATAACATGATGCCAACACCAAAATGGGTGCCCGGTCAGAATGGGTTATGAAAGAGAAAACACAAAAAGTTGAAATATGGAGATGAGAGGTTTCTGTCCGGCGGCGACAGTATCTGGGCGTGCGCAGGCGTGCTCATGGCGAGCTGCAGAACAACACAGATACAGTGTGTTAGTAAATCATTCTGGAAATAGATGGATGCGTCTTCCCCCGCTGTTTCTGTACGCTGAGACCACTGAGCGGAACGCTTACAATGCCTTGGGGGTCTTCACACCTCGGGGGGCTCAAAGCTTTACTTGAGTACACTACTTGAGTACATGTACTGTATGTATATACGGTAGTTACTTTCCACCACTGTGCGCGCATGCATGCATGTGCGTGTGTGTGTGTGTGTGCGAGCAGCATTATATTCCTTTTTCAAGTAGTAATATGACCTGGCAGCAAGGTCATACTAGACGCATGTGATGCTCTTTCACTCCTTGCAGCACGGTCGGAGCTGCAACCAGCTAGTGGCACACACACACACACACACACACACACACACACACACACACAGAGAGAGAACAAATAATGCATTGCAATTTCAAAGTACGCGCATAAACTTCCGAACTCTGTTTGCAATGCAATGCCTCTGTTTTGCGAGGGAGTGCAGCCCCTTCCTTTGTAAAGTATTCATGTGAAAACACTCTAAAAGACGCACGGCTGAGTGCCCATATTGTGTTAGAACTGCCCGTCTGACGTCCAGCTTCACTTTCATTCTGTTGTGTGGGCCTCAGTCACGGGAGAGTGAGTCATATCTAATTTTAACAATTCATATAATTGCCCTGGGTCCGTTGTTAAAATAGCAGGACATACACACAAGTGGGAGTGTGGTTTATCTGTTCTCATGCGGCCTCATGGTTTAGTTTGGTTGAAATATGATTTATGTATCCTCTGGGTGGAATGGATCTTACTGACACTGAGTTCATGTGGTGCACGAGACACAATGGGCCAGAATATCCACAAATGTGGGTCGAGACCCTCCCAGGTGACAAAATGTCACCTTTTAAGACCTTTTTTAATACCTTGAGGAAAGTCGAGCAAAGAAAAACATCACTGCTTCAAAAGTAATCAACAAACTATACTATAAAGACCGGTGAGACATTGGCCACATTGTCAAAATAAGAATGAGGCAAAATATTGGCTATTTTCACAATATTTATCTGTACACACAACGTTGCTTTTGTGTGAGATTTGTCTGTAATTCCTTTGTTCCTATACCGTTGATAGAAAAATTCTTGCCAACACAAAACAAGGCTATACAAACAGTTTTTTGTTTGAAGGGTCTGCTAATCGTGTTTGTGTTGTCTCTTTTTGTTTGTTTGCACCTGCCTGTAATATACCTGGCACGGCTTCCTATTTTCCAATTGTTGTTTCACCAATAACAAAGACGTGTACGCGCCACAGTAACGATGATTGAACATATGCGCTTGTAATTACAGGAGCATGAAGAATAATTGCCTTATACATGCAAGGCCATACAGGCGGCAGACTACTGTATAGCAAGAGAATGGAGCACGGCTGCAGTTCCAGCTCTGTCCACTTGATGTCAGAAACATTACAAACAAGAACCTTGGGTACCATTACAAACCTCAGCAGATATATGAGATTAAAAAAAAGAACTCATACATGAGACACGTATGTACACAGGAACAAAATGAGACATTTTCTTTTTAAACCTGCAATGGAAGGCTTTATCGGTGAGTGGCTCTTGTCAGGTTCACATTGTGATCAGTGGGAGAAGAGACAGAACCGTGAGCAGTCTGAAATCCCCCTGCCCAGAGAACCCCCAGAGACCAGACACTGTAGGGCCCTGCCCAGAGAACCCCCAGAGACCAGACACTATAGGGCCCTGCCCAGAGAACCCCCAGAGACCAGACACTGTAGGGCCCTGCCCAGAGAACCCCCAGAGACCAGACACTATAGGGCCCTGCCCAGAGAACCCCCAGAGACCAGACACTATAGGGCCCTGCCTAGAGAACCCCCAGAGACCAGACACTGTAGGGCCCTGCCCAGAGAACCCCCAGAGACCAGACACTGTAGGGCCCTGCCCAGAGAACCCCCAGAGACCAGACACTATAGGGCCCTGCCCAGAGAACCCCCAGAGACCAGACACTATAGGGCCCTGCCCAGAGAGCCCCCAGAGACCAGACACTGTAGGGCCCTGCCCAGAGAACCCCCACAGAAATGTCATCAAATGGTGGTCCGTGGCTCAAATGTCCAATAAATAATGGGACTTGAAAACCACTGCCTTACAGCACTGCAAAAATAGGTGTCAAGTGCTCATGTGGGCTATTATACAGTAGTCGCTTCTTTTGGGCTTGTTCTCATAGACCTGGTTGCTTATTTCTCCTCCCGAAACACTGAGAAAACTGTTGCGCCTTTCTTCGTCCTTTTTTTTCAGTATGGTAGCGGTGGTCTCAAAAACATAAGGGAAACTTTGACAGCAAAAGACTCGCTCACCATATAGAAAAAGAAGTAACACTCCAGACTGAGACTTAGAAAAATATTTTTATTTTATTTTATCATGCTTTTATGGTGCTCTGTGCTCATGGTGCAATTAAAAAGTTAAATTAAAACGTTTCGGTCCTCAGACCTTCGTCAGTGCTATGATTTCATCATAGAATCCAGGTACTTTCCTCGTGTCTGTAAAGAAATTATTTATCATACGTCGATTTAATAGCCAGATTGATACGGCCGTGAGTTACCGCAGTGGGGGCAGCCATGTTTGTTTGTGTCTGGACGGCACTGTTGTTTGACGTCATCGAGTTGAAACGACGCTGATTCGTCGGTTGGATTTCCAACCGAGTCTGAGACCTCCTTCGGGAACGTCACCAGACCCTAAATCGCCTGAACATAATTTTTTTATGTGGCTAGCGATTCAGGGGCTGGAGCCAGGCTACACCAGACCTTGAGTATTTCTACATGGTGTTATTGTTACTTTTAGTACTTTTTCCACCACTGTTTGAGTGAGGCCACACCCATATCTGTTCCATGATATTCTGGGTTGGAGAAAGAAAAACAATGTGTTGCAATGTGCATCCACCTTTCATGAATATAGATGAAGGGTGAAAATGAGATTCATAGCAAGCAGGAAGACTGAGAGGTGTGTTTTTATCACCTGTAGACATGTAGAAAGTAAGAAAGGAAAAACTAAAAAGGAACACATGCAGGGTCTAATAATGGCTGCTGCTTCCATGTCATGATGATAATAATGAATTTATTTATATAGCACATTTCTAGACAAAGTCACAAAGTGCTTTACATCAAGAGAACAATAAAAGATCAATCCATGCAATAGCCGGCATAAAAATACAAAACATACATAATAATACAATAATGACAGTTTTAAGATAAAGGTGGGTTTTCAGCAGAGTTTTAAATGTGGATATTGATTTTGCGCATCTTAGGTCAGTAGGTATACGGGTATTCCCGTATACCGTATACCGTATATTCCAGATTTTGGGGGCCCGGGTTGCAAATGCCCTGCCGCCCTTAGTGACAAGCTGAGCTGTAGGGGTCTCCAGGAGGGCCTTGTCTGAGGCCAGGCCTGTAGGGTTTCAGCATGTCAGAGACGTAGCTAGGAGCCTGGCCATTCAGGGCTTTAAAAGTCATGATTAAAAATGTAAAATCAATTCTGAAACTAACGGATAACCAGTGGAGGGTGATGTGGTCGGTGATGTGATGTCATATTGACACAGTGGCGTCATGTCACTGTGACATCATATGTCCTTTGAGGGGCGCTAGCCCCTTCTATATGCAGGTTTAATGTTTGTCTTTCCTAGACAAACATTAAATGCCATTAACAATGAACAAGAGTTTAATGTTTGTATATGCGATGATGTAAGATGATAATGGTTGGTAAAGCGACCCTCACTTCACACGGGTGTGAGTTTTTTTTAACATTTCTTACAAAAAATAAACTTTAAATGGTTTTAAAGGGTAAAACCAATTTTAAAGGTTATTTCAAAAGGGGTAACATGTTTTTGAGTGGTGCAACCACTCCCTTACGGAGCTATGTGTGTGGGTGGCTGGGTAGCTGGCTGGCTGGGTATGAGCACGAAAACAACATGGTTGTTTTTCACCACCTGTGCGCAACCTAACGCACACACAAACACACACGCACATATTAACTGTATATATGATGCTTTCGGGTGTGCCAGTACAGTACAGTGACAGTACAGTACAGTAGAGGGACCGCCGCACGGTAACTGTCATTTCTCAACCATTTCGGACGCGGGGCAGCACTCACTTTGGCCAATGTTTATAGGCCTAGTATAGTTTTAGTACTGGCTTTTTATTATTTTGTATTAAAAATTGACGTTTGACTGTCATCTGGGACCCCCCCCAAACAAACACAAACAAAACAATGTGGTTGAGAACTAGACGGCTCTCTCGCCCCCTCTTCTAGGAGCGATGCCGTTAAAAAAAGGAGGAAAGAATTAAGTTTATTTATAATGTGCACAAGTTCTTGCAAAACTCAGAAGGTCAAAAGAGTGGAGAGTGCTGAGCCGGCCAGCCCAGGGCATGAGGCTCCTCAGGTATTCTGTCCTGGTTGGTGCAGCGAAAGGTTGAGGTGAAACTGTGTTGCAGAGACAGAGAGGGGAGAGAAGGGGAGGGCAGGAATGAATCGGTGTGTTCTGTAGTGTAAGGTTCAACTGGGGACCAGCATATTGTGAAAATAGCCGATCCACAAGCTCACAATGCCTTGCAGGTCGAGGCGTTGTGAGCTTGTAGATTGGCTAGTTTCACAATGTTTGCCTCTTTCATACGTAATATTTACCTAGTTGGCCAATTTTGTATTGAACAGGTCTTTTACAGTCACTTACTACTGTATGCTGGTTTGTTTACTGTTGAGTGAGAAAACAATGTTGCAAATTAAGCTATAATCATCTGGGGACCCCCCCAAAAAATAATTTGGGGACCTCCCTGCAGGCTGCGGGGTCTCAACCCCCAGTTTTGGAACCACTGCTTTAATGCAACCCATGTAATTATTTATACCCATTTCAATGAAACATTGATTGGAATTTGTGCTCGGGGTAGAAAAAACAATGCAATACAAATTCACATCGGCGTAAACATATAAAAATACTCTTAGAAAATGAATAAAACAGTGTCTGGTGCATAATAAAAGCCCACTAGGGGAGTTGCATGTCCTGAACTGATGAGTTCCGGGCCCTTACTGTCTCAGGAAATGAATAGGTCTGGTCTTAACTTGAGAAAGACCTCACGGTCGAAACGTTGTACTGTATGTCCTGTCCTGCCTGCTGTGTCGCTGAATAAAAGTTTTCTGAAGCATTACAAAGGGAGTTGCGAGCCCATACTTTTGTCCAGGTCTGGTCTTAAAACAGTTTGACTGCCGGGAATTGTTTAATCCAGGTTACTGGCGCTGCTATTTACGAAATTCCCGCCTTTTGTTTTATGTAAATAAAAAGAAACTGTCTTTGCCGCCAGACTAGATGGTTTCGTTTTGATGACGAAATCGGAAATCAACACATGCTGTGGGCTGCTATGGCTTCTGGGAAATTGAGGCCAATGCAAATTAATGGACTACAACTCCTCATGGAGGAGGCTCTTGTGCTGCGATCGCGTCACCCGCCAAGATGGTGGGTGGTGCGATCGGATCATAACAAACGGGGGAACCTTATTTCGCCAGATTTTCACGGATCAAAAGCCCAAATAATTCAGCGTATGCTCTAAAGGTAATACAACAATCTCGGCAGCGTAGGGTATTTCATTAAAATGCGGGTTACGCGTTTTAATCAGTCAAACTGTTTAATAGGCCTACATGTAACCCTGAGGACAAACAGCACATTGGCTGGATGAGGGGTCCTTTGATTGAAGTGGTTTCGGTTTCCATGCCACACTTCAATCAGTCAGTCAGTCAGTCAATCAATCAATCAATCAATCTTATTGTCTCAACACAATTGCAGATTGTCTCAACACAATTGCAAATGAGGTGAAACTCTTATTTATGCAAACTTTCACGTTTGCAGTTCAAGGAGTAAAAATACAATAAGAAGTAAAGTAGCGTCGGGGGGGATGTAATACAAAAAAAGCCTGAAACGTATTAAAATCTGTATAACGTCAATTAAAATAAAGGTGGTGCAACATGAAGCATTGCTTTAGTTCATGGCATGCAGGACCTGAGAGTCAAATGCCTCCGTTGTATTCATTTTCAAATAATTCCCTGAATCATTCCCTGAAGAAAACCTCCTAGTTCGAAACGTTGGATAATAATAAATATACAGCATCGTGGCTACGAGTGTGCAGCCTTTTTCTCATTTTTACTTATTTACTGCCTTAGGCCAGCACCTCACCAACACTGGTGTGCGCCCTTTCCTGTTTTGTCTACACATTAATTTACACATTAATTTTCAAATCAGCCACACATCTTTACACACTCATTCAAAGTGCATTCACAACAAGGCAGTCTATGTCTCCCTCCTACATGCTCATTCAGAATATTGTATGACTCAAAGGTTATAACTGAAATCCAATGTCTTGCTTTAGGCCTGCTCTTGTATACCCATGCGGGGGGTCTGCATTACGCTCCCTACTTTAGCTTATAGCTCACTCCTTGGCTAATTCATGGAGCATCTTAAAGGTGTAGTGAAATGGCTTTTTGGGCATTTAAGTTTCAGCCTCAGACGGCAGGATCTTAGTTTCTGAACCATTCAGAGCGTCTCATCCCTCCAGGCTATGGGGATGTAGGTCCGTCTCATGCACGCACATGCACAGTGGTTTGTTTACAGGTGACAGAGAGACCTGCAGCAAAGCCAGGGGGTTATCTCTAACCTGTACACAACCTATATACATATGATTAAGCTTAAAGCGAGTAACACACTGTCTGGATGTCATCGTGAATGGGATTAGAAACGGAGGATTTCTGTAATCAGTGGCAGCTGTGTTTGGACGGACGCGCACTAATGGCTGAGTTTCATTTTTATTGGCTTTTATTGATGTGGGCCTCGACACGTCATCACACAGTACGTTTTCGTTTTAAGGAAGTAATTACCCATATGATGACATATGATGTGCTCTAAAAGTGTGAAAAACACATTTCACTACACCTTTAACACCCATGACGCTTCAGAACCCATCAGATGACGGGTTAAGATTTAACTCTGAAGGTCGCCATACCTGTCAGATGAATAGTGATTTCTGATCGCATCGCCCAAGCTATATTAACGCTTGTGGTGAAAACTAAGACTGTTCGTAAAACTTGTTGCTCCTCCTCTTGCTGTATTGGGCTGTGTGGGCCGGAAGTAGTTGGCGAGAATTCACAGATATTTCCTGGCTGCCTGCGGTAATTTCACATGAACAAGTTTAACTGAATTGTATTTGTTGCAACAAAATGGTTAGTGATAAATAGAATATGTCCTGCTAGCAGCTAACTGATGCAAAAGTGTTTTTCTTTTTTTTAAGACAAAGATCCCCCCCACCCCCCACTCCAGGCATTGCAACCTCAGCAGTGGAAGCGATTGTGTTGATACCTTGTGATGATCTAAGACTGATAGCAGGCTCACGTAATGCTGGAACGCCTCCTCCCAGCACTCGTAAACAGCAAATAGCAGGGGTGCATAATTTTGGTCCGACATGCAATAGTCTGACACGGTGACACCCTACCCAAAACCATAACCTAACCCTAACCGCATGTCGGAGACTCAGAGCCACCGGTGAGTCTTAACCGGCCACGCATGTCGGACTGTTTGTCCGGCATGTCGGACTGTTTGTACGGGAAATGTACCACTCCAGAATTGTAGCAGGGGAAATGTACCACTCCAGAATTGTAGCAGGGGAAATGTACCACTCCAGAATTGTAGCAGGGGAAATGTACCACTCCAGAATTGTAGCAGGGGAAATGTATCGCTCCCGAAGTGAGTGCCTTGCTGTTGACCTTCATCACCGGCCCACTCATCCAATAGCCTTTTGACTTTTTCACGACTATCACAAGTCATTACGCACAGCTGTTAACCCACTAAGACCTGAGGTCGATTCTACAAATGCCTTCTAAAACAGTTTTCTGAAAACTCAGTCCCGTCCCCCCTCCAGGGACCCCTTGAAGCAAAGATTTGAGTTAAAAGGATTAGCTTTCAAATGATTTATATGTTCAAAGATTTGCACAATTTTCAAAAATAGCAGATCTACACGTGGCGTGATGTGACCTATAGTATATTTGCTATTTTGAATAGCTCACACTAAAATGACACAGACGTCTTCCCGGTTTTAACAGGCTAATGTTTTGCCCTGACAGACAAGGTAGAGGGGGTGTCACGCCAGAGCCGCCGCCCCTCTGGTGCAGTGTGAGAAAAGCTGTGTGGCGCGCTCCAACTCCGTAATGGCACTCACAAGCCATGCTCATTAGTTCTAAATAACATGCTCGCAGTGCAAAGCACCGTCGTTGACGCCATAATGGCCACATTAACGAGCATTACACAGCCATTGGTTTTTAGAACCACTTACTGCCACAGAGATCGTGCATCATAACAGTGTGTTGGGCCACTGTGCTCCCACGGCGCGTCTGGGTAATTTATTGCGGTGACTCTGCAACATTCTTCGATTCGTATAGTTCTCCCTTCTGGTCATTCCCAGCGTGTCTTTAATCACTTAAACCATATCAATGTTGTTGACCGGGGTCCCCCAGGGGTCTATGCTTGGTCCCCTCCTTTTCTTCTCTCTCTCTACACCAAATATCTTTGGTGAAAATATAATAGCACAATGCGTCACGCTGTGACACAGCACAAAGAAAATATTATTAACCACAAAATAACATTAAAAAGTTATATTATTTGGAGGAAAGACTCCCCAGCCACTCTCCTTCTGGGTTTGGGTTCAGGAGTTTGATGACATCTTGAGCTCCTTTAGCATAAGCATTTGGGTCCTTTATGTGTCTACAATACATCCATACCTTCATTTGATATTCTCTGCTATGATACAGTTTCTGTAGTTATGATAGGATTACAAGATGACATAAGGTAAACCATAATTGATTCTTGTGTGGGAAAAGTCATAGCAGCAACAACAGTAAGGATATAGGTACTGAGTGACTAAGGTAGGTAATGACTAACAATAGACTTCTGTGTTTATCTGCACTGCCTATTGTCTGCCTTCCCTTTGTTTCCCTCTCTCTCTCTCATTTCCATCCGTCTGAGGTGTTTCCGTGTTTCCTCCCCAATCATTATCACTTCTCCTCTCTCTCCGTCTCTGTCTCTCAGACATGGTTCTTATTCTTACACCAGGCTTGAGAGGATTTGTCCGTGTTCGATATGCATAATTCTTCCTGAAAGCCCATTTCGAAGGCCGATTCCACCTTTTGTTTGGAAACAATAATACGCCACAGATCTGAGATCTTCTCGAGGACGCAATGTAAACGGCGCCATTTCCCAGGGGCTTATCCAGGTTGGAGAAAATGTTGTGGATTAATCCTCTCTCTTGCTCTCATCCACACTGGAGGGGGGGGGGGGGTGGGATTGACGGAGGTTTCAGAGAGAAGGTATTAAGGTATTTTCTGTCGTCTGGCTGTCTCCTGTCTAGACTGGGGGTTAAATGTGTGAATGCAGTGCTTTCACATTGCTCTCACATTGTAGGTCTAAGTCCTGCACACTGCAAGATTTGGGCATCCGAACTATCGGAGACATAGTTGTAGTTTTGGCTCCTTCATTCGTCTTCAGGTTAAGTGTGGTCCCCATAAGAAGAACGTTGTCATATACTTGCACGTCAGGGATTATGTTGAGACATGCGTGTGTCAACTCCATCCACTCCATCCACTTATGGAAGGGACGTAGAGAGGGACAGACATGCGTTATCTCTAGTCCATAACTTATTCAGGAGCTCACCCTCACTGCTGGGTATTACGACGCGCTGAGTACAAAGATAAATGGGGATCTTTGGGATAAGGCTCTAGAGAACAACCACAAACTGCCGCGCCAAGTCTAGGCACTGTCTTGTTCAATTTCAATTTATCCACAGACTTCATTACGTGAAAACAGAGTTACACCAAATCCCCATTCTGTGACAAGTGCCATACTGAAGAAGCCACTCTCCTTCCGCAGTTAATGTTCTGCGTTGTCCTGATTACTAAGCATTGGCTTTCCAAAGTTTTGTACAAAATGCCTCAGATCATGAACGCGGCTTCCGATTGCCGTCAAACTTTGTACGCACGTCCTCACTTTTCCAAATAAGATATGCCACCGTACATTGTTTAAACCAGCCTCATGGTGGCACTATAACAGTCTTACAATCAACATATTGTTTTCACAGGATTCTGTGGCATTTCGGCGGGCCTTGATGGTGTCATAATGGCTGATTTTAGAAAAAGAGACTCTCCCAGATTCTCCACAACCTTCCGAACAGTTCGGGAAACCACGCCTTCCGTTGTGAGGCTTTTAGGACCAGCTATTAAGACGAAATGTACCGTATTATTATTAAAAGGGCTTAAGTAGTGAACTTGGTCTCTGTCTGTTCTTCTGTCTGCTTTCAGCCTCCATCGTAGCCCAGAAGTGGTGGTGTCAGATGAGTCCGTGCATGGATGGAGAGGAGTGCAAGGTTCTTCCCGACCTGACCGGATGGTCCTGTAGCACTGGCAACAAGGTCAAAACCACCAAGGTGAGATAGCACCCTGTCTGTACTCCCAGTCTCCACAGTCATGTCATGAAGATGCAGCTAAGAGCAGGAGTCACTTCCTGGTTTTTAAACAGATGGTGGATGGAAAATGACGCTTGTGCACGGCTGCAACTTGCAGGTGGCCGGTGGAAGCACCGCCTGCGCTGCAAGTTTCAGCCGCGCACGAGCTTCTGCATCTTGCATCTTTGTGACTCGACTATCTGGGAGCACCCTATGTGCGTGCAGCCATGTAAAGTAACATTATATTCACTCAAGTACTGTACTTTTACAATCTTCAATACACTCCACTACATCTCAGGGGCCAATGTTGTACTTTTTACTTTTTACACTATTATTTGAGAACTTTACTTACTAGTTACTTTGTAGGTTTTGATTATTATTACAAAACATACATTAATCACTTCAGCCTCATACATACTTTTCGGCTATTTTAAAATAGCCGATCTACAAGCTCACAATGTGTTGATAATAAATAATAATAATATGAAGTACTAAAAGTAAATTCTGAATTTTGGACTGTGTGTGTGTGTGTGTGTGTGTGTGTGTGTGTGTGTGTGTGTGTGTGTGTGTGTGTGTGTGTGTGTGTGTGTGTGTGTGTGTGTGTGTGTGTGTGTGTGTGTGTGTGTGTGTGTGTGTGTGTGTGTGTGTGTGTGTGTGTGTGTGTGTGCGCGTGTGCGCGCGTGCGTGTATGTACACAATGGCACAGCTGGTTTCAAAGTAGTATTTCCTGTGTCTTCAGCACACCATTTCAATCTAGCCAATAACAATTAAAGCCCAGTCTTTGATATAGAGCCATTTGTAATTGGATGCGAGGCCATCCGCAAATTGAACGTAACAACAAAGAACATAAGTTATAACACTATCAGCATTCACATCAAAGGCCCTCTTCACAAATAGAAACTGTGTCCAGAAAGAAATAACAGAAAGAAAATAAATGAATGTGCTTTTGAACACGCTCTACTTGGACCAACATTTGATGTTCAGAATTAACCTTGATCTCAGACGGAAATTATTCATTCCTGGGATGTTTTTGTCCTCCTCAGTTTTTTGTAAACAAACTTAATGAATGTTGCTTTTGCTTTGTATGGGGGAAAAGAAACAAGCTTGCTTACTAAATGGCAGGAGGATATTCGCGTAAATAAAGGATTTTTCTTTCGTCTTTTTAAGACGCCCACACAAGCGAGTGGAGTATGAGAGCTTACTTTAAACATCAATGAAACTGCGTTGAAAAAACAAAGCACTTGTGGGCCCCCGAGTGAGCCTTGTTTTGTTCATGTGCCGTGAAGACCAACCGGTGAGGAGAGAAATGGTATGGGTGATTAAAAACTAACAAAAAGCACTCGGTGAAGTGTGAAGCATTGTACAACACAACCAAAATGTGGCGGCATACAGTCTTGCAAAACAACATGCTATCTAATTGCCACCGTTCAGACGTGATAAATGGATTCCGATGTAGGTCCTTCATGGCCTTTGGTAAGCCGTCAGAGTGTGAAAGTTAATTTGCGAGACTGACGGCAGGGGCAAGAGAGAGAGAGAGAGAGAGAGAGAGAGAGAGAGACGTAGTGGGAAGGAACAGGTGGGGTTTACTTACAGGTGAAACACAAAGAGAGAAACAGTTGCGGGCGGGTAGCGCCGCAAGAGTAATTGCTACGAGAGATGGCATAACAGCCGAACATCTGTGGCGTTCATTAGAACGCATTATGGCTGGGGCCTTCCGCCGAGGCCCACAATTAACCCATTTTGGGCGGGAACCCCTTTTGGTGTTTTAAACATTATAAAAACATTATAATTTAGCTATTGAAAAATAGCAGATCTACAAGCTCATATCATATGGCGCGCTACAATCGTATAGGTCTGCTATTTTTGAAAAGTCATGAAAATGTGTCACAAATCTTTGAATATATATTTCAGAGCAAACTTTTTTTACTAAAATATTGGCTTCTGGGGGGTCCCTGGAACTACATATTTTGAGATGGGTGTCCGTGGCCCAATAGAGATAGTTTGGGGGTCCTTGACATGAAAAAGGTTGAGCACCACAACATAGAAACATAGGTTTTTCCGAACAATTTTAGGACTTTTTTTAATCGACCTCAGTCCAAAACGGGTTAAGAGTCGTAATTAAATTGGAGAGCGGGATAGACTGGAGGAACAGAGGCGCTGCTGGTGTAAGACGCCGGCACATGGAAATTAATGACCCAGTGCCAAAACAACAACACCGGGAGCCATAGGTAGGAGTCATCCTGGCCCTGTAGCGCCTTTGCTCCATCTCTCCCTCTTTCTCTCTGTAGCTCTTTCCCTCCGTTCTCTTTCTCTTTCTTGCGACCCATCCTGACTGTCTAGCTGATCAGCTGTTAGGGGAGCGAGGGGCCGATGGCTGACTGCATCACTGGACATTAATTGTGCATTTGCTAGGCACTGAGGGACTGCGGAGCTGTTACTAGGAGACATGGTGGCAGATGTCACTGAAGATAGCTGCAGTGAAACGGCGACTCCCAGGCAACCGGGCGCTCTTGCAGCCCTGTTTCTCTCTCTCTCTCGCTGTCTCTTTATCTCTATCCTTTATCTATCTTCAGCCTTCCTATCCATGACCTCTATTCCCTTCCCTGGTCTCTCATTCAAGAGGATGATGATGATGTGTATCTTTGTGTGTTTCCATGCTCTCCCTCCTACACGGTGTGGGTGTTATGTACAGAAACACATGTGTTGGCTGACCATACAGTAGCCACAGAGTTTCTGTCTTTGGGCTTTAAAACTGTGGTTGTTTTTTTCCTCCCCCTGCCAATCCATAGTTCAGGCTATCGGGTCAAAGCTTAAATATATTATATATATATATATATATATATAACACATATATATATATATATAACATAGATGTTCCGGTTTTTTTTTACTCTATATACTCTAGTCTATGATGCTTGCATAGAAAACAATTTCTGAAAACAACTTTCAGACCTGACTGCAAAATACCAAAATGCTGCACTTCAGTTTCAACAAGCGGAGCCAAAGTGTAACTAACTCATTACAGTATTTCCAAACAGTAGCTACATTTAAGCATTTATAATTATAAGCGTTAATTTAATTCACAGAATGAAATGATAAGAGTTTAAGACTCCAGATCTTCCCTTCCCGTAGAACAGTGTACAATATACACATCAAGTGTGCAGCGGGCCACGTAAGTCACTGCAGGTAATTACATGTTTCTGTGTCACTGGTTCAGCCCTCTTCTCTGTGCTGCCGTTTCCTTTTCTAGGTCACGCGATAGCAAGAGAGTCGCTGAGCCACGGTGGCAAGCTGAAACTCTGCACTGGGACTCCATGTGTAAAAGGAAGGATGACACGCCAAACCCATTATCTCACCGTTCAAGTCCAAGTATCAATGAAAGGAAGTCTGTCACCCTGTCCAACAAAACGCAACGGGATCAAATGTACTGAAGGACTGCTAATGCCCTTGGATGGATGGAGAGACGAGCATATTCCTGATCAAATGTACTGAAGGACTGCTAATGCCCTTGGATGGATGGAGAGACGAGCATATTCCTGATCAAATGTACTGAAGGACTGCTAATGCCCTTGGATGGATGGAGACGACTCAGACGAGCATATTCCTGCATTTTAAAACCAATGGACCACAACAACGATGACTGCCCAGGACAAACACAAACACATGCATGCACACGTGCACACACACACTCACACACGCACACATGCACACACGCACGCACACATGCACACACACACACACACACACACGCACGCACGCACGCACGCACACACACACACACACACACACACAAAGACTACAATTACAGACTCCCTCAGAGCCAATAATGGATAGTGTGTATTGAGTCCAGCAAATGGCTGAGTCTTTCAAATGTCATTTCGTCAGAAGCCTTTGCGGATGAGTGTGAGATTGGAAAACTAAAAACTGTGTTCACGCAGCGCTCCTTGGACATGATCCAAACCTGTTATCAATCTGGCCACTCGCCCACTGCTGTATTTGGGAATTACTGTCTTTTCACGATCTGGGGGGGAAATGAAAGTGACCGATAGCGGCACATAAGTAGCAAATGGGAAATTAGCGTCAAATGTACTCTTGCGGGTCATGTCGGCATCACAGACCATTTTACAGGAGTCATTTTGCAGTTCTAATTAGGATTGCAAGTGTAGGATCATAACAACATATTAAAAAATTCATGTAAGATATTTGCACTAGTTGAAACCATTTTTGGGAATGTTTTTGTTTTTCTAGATGCCTCTCGTCTTTCGCCGTGGACGTCACATGGCATCGAAAGGCGAGCAGGATATTTTGTAAGATGTCTGCGACTTGAAGTAGGAATATATATATATATCTATATCTTTGCCCCATTGTTCCTTTGTAGTACTCGGTTAAGAGCCGGCTCAAAACGATAGAGCCATGCCTATACATACAGCTTGGTACAGTCTGTGGCCATGATGCTATAGCAACCTGTGATATCTTAATTTCTGCCCACACATATTTCTCAGCGCAGCCTCAGAGGTTATATATCTTTGATCTATTATATTCTGTCTGTGACATCTCTTATGTTAACTGTTAAAAGAAGGCCCATAAAATGTTATGATGACACAGAGGAGGACGCGTCGTGTTTTACGCTGTGCGAGTCAACATTGTTTGCAACGGGGGTGTGATATGTTTGTGTTGTTGTTGTTCTTTCTCACGAGCGTTGCATTCTTTACGTTTTTTTGTCTTAAAAAACCCCGAAAGAAAACAGAAGAGGCACTGTACATTTAATTCAACAACAGCGGCACAACACAGAGGTCTCTCTTCTTTACCTTAAAAAACCCAAAAGAAAACAGAAGAGGCACTGTACATTTAATTCAACAACAGTGGCACAACACAGAGGTCTCTCTTCTTTACCTTAAAAAACCCAAAAGAAAACAGAAGAGGCACTGTACATTTAATTCAACAACAGCGGCACAACACAGAGGTCTCTCTTCTTTACCTTAAAAAACCCAAAAGAAAACAAAAGAGGCACTGTAAATACAGTTTACAGTTGCACACACAGAGGTCTCTTCTTTACCTTTAATTAGGAGAGCTTCCTCTGTGTGCTCACACTGCCAATTGATTGCCTCCAGAAACTCCTACCTTTAGCATCACTGACACGTACGGAGATAATTGCCAGGGATAATAATGGCAGTTCAACCTTTTGCCAACATGTTTTTTTCCCCCACGACCCCCACCGGGCTCGATCATTACTGCGCCGAATACAATAGAACAGTGGACACAAAAATGCCTTTGTATCTCTCAATTATCTTTGTCCATTCTCCTCTCTCTCTCTCTCTCTCTCTACCTCTCCCCCCCCCTCTCTCTCTCTCTCTCCCCCCCTCTCTCTATCTCTCTCTCTCCATCTCTGTGTTAAACAATGACAATATACTACCTAAAACCCTCCATGCTACTCTCCACTCTATCTTGACCACGATACAGCTCATCGCTCTCATGCACTCATTTTTTTTTTTACCGTTTCTCTCTCTCTCTCTCTGTCTCTCTGTCTCTCTCTCTCTCTCTCTCTCTCCCAAATACACACCATACATACATCATCCCGCCGCAAGACTTTCTCCAACTGTCTCAGTCTGTCTGTCTGATATGCCCAGGGGCAGGCCCATGGAGGCACCTCCCCCCCCCCCCCCCCCAGCACGCACACACACACACACACACACACACAAACACTACTCCCCCCCCCCTCACCCCCATCGTTCCTTCAGACACACTGCTTTGTGAGATATGATGAATCTATGGGAGCCCCGTTGCTGCCTCTCTCCGGCTCCGGCGCATGAGCTCTGAGCCGGTGGGAGCTGGGGGGACAGTGGGGGGAGCTGGGGGGACAGTGGGGGCTACCGGTGGCAGGCAGCTCCATTCTCTCATTACTGAGAGGCCTGGATAGCACTGGGCTTCTCCCGGGACCACTGACACGGAATATTTTTAGGCCTACGGTGCAGTGCTGCTGCTGCTGCTGCAGTCGGGCCAGTCACACCGCAATGCCCCGTTTCGGTTTCCCACATAGCCGCATGCTCCACACAGCTACAATGGTCCACTTTTTAAGAGTAACAGATTTTGCCCGGCGCAGGGGGGGGGGTAAAAGCCTGATTTAGACTTTGTCATATGACGGCGTCGCGTGCCGGAAAATATATTGATATCCAAGCTCACACAACGTGCTGCGGCCGGGTAATTATATTGTACACGTGCGAGAGGGTGGAGAAAGTTACACTGGCACATTTTGACTTTGAATCCGAGTCTAAAAACACTCCCAGATTAATTAACAAAGAGGATTGTACTGTGCAACATTAGTGGAGATGTCACACGCCACAGAGCGGGTGTGTAGCATCGCGTTTCCTCTTTCCTCGACCTGTCCCCCCCCCTAGAGGTGTGGAGTTCCACCCCACCTTAACCCGACCCAACCTGTCCTGTCCCCCCCTAGAGGTTTGGAGTTCAGTAGATGAGCCTGCATGGCGCCTTGCTCTGTCTTAAGTTGTCGTCTCTCTGCAGCCGAAATCAATATTTGAGGACAATTTGCCCAGCGCTGCTCCCTGGTGTCCGGGGTGTGATGCTGCAGCTCCACCCATGTTGTTCTGCTGAGAGGAAGACCTGTCGGAGACACCTCAGGTCAGTTATTCAACAACAGCAAGAAAAGGGAAAGGAAAAACATTGTTTGAGGTTTCAATTTGCATAATTTATAATAAGAAGTATTTATAAAGTAGGATACCTATCAAAAGAAGGTTACAAAAGTGTTTTGCATAAAACTGAGGAAATAAAATAAAAGTAGCAAAAAAAAAGAATAACGTACAAAATATAAAAGCTGTGGCCCGGGCTGGCCTAGTGGTCCAGGCACCTAGGCTGGTAATCCAGCCTGACAGTGTGTTGCGGGTTCGAGCCCCGATCCCGACGGCCTTTTCTGCGCGTGTCCCCCCCCCCCATCTCTCCCCGTTTTCCTGTCAACCCACTGTACAGACAAAATGCCCCCAAGGCAGACAGATGGTTTAAACGGGTACTATGGATATAAAGGGTATTGTATACTAGAGTGGCCGTATATGTATTTCCGATTTTGCCCAACTGGCACAGGTCTAGTTTAGTAAATGATTTAAAAGAACACACTGATTTAACAAGCCTGAGGTTTCTAAGATCATCTGATGATGGATAGCTAATAGCTATTGTATATTCCAGAGATGATGATGATGAGCATTATAAAACAACATTGTTTGTTTACACCTACACAGGTGTTCCCGGCTTGAAAGGCATAACGATGCATAGGTGTTCCATTGACAAGAATATTATGATCAGCTGCAAGACTGTATGGAACCATCACAACTGTCTGCATGCAAAGTACTGGCGTGCAGTCAAAATCAATTTATTATTTTAGTTTGTTTTTGCTTTTTTAGAAGAGGCTGAACAAGCAATCTTGAAATAACCAGGGAAAGAAGATAAGGTGCCTTTCCTTTTTAGGATTTTGTTTTACTTGCTCACAGAACGTGAGACATGTTTTCGTGATTTTGTGAGAGATAATGTTGGCTATTATCGGCACGGAGTAGTAGTGGGGAGCGAGGGCGAGACTCGAGAGCAACAAAATGATATGGTAATGACAGAGAGAGAGAGAGAGAGAGAAAGCACAAGACTGATGAACTAAACAGAAGAACAAACAGGCGAGGGAGTGAGATAAAGAGGTAAAGATACAGTGTGCGTGAGAGAGTGGGAGTGTGTGAAGAGTATTTTAAGCATCCCATTGTTTATATGCGGAGCCTGGGTGGCTCCCAAGAGGCCACTTGCATCGTCAAACCAAGCGCCTCAAATAGTCCATCACAGTCCTCGGCAGCACATGCACAATCACTTCCTGGAGGTGGAGGTGGGGGTGGTGGGGGGGATAAAAGGGAATGAAAGACTGCAACTTTGGCATCACTGTCATCTTTTGTCAAGCCCAATCTGTGTTAGCCTTCAGAGGGAACGAGTGAGAGAGAGAGAGAGAGAGAGAGAGAGAGGTGGCGTGGCGAAGCGAAGCGTGATGCTGACGCCGGCTTCGCCAGGGTGGAGGGCGCAGACTCGGGCTCTGCTGCCTGCACCGGCAGTGATCTAACAGGCGCCAGCGGGTGATTGTTATAGTCTTTGGCGAGACATCTGATACATCATCAGCATTGTCACTGACAGATGGCCTGGCCATGTTAACTTTCCTTCAGAAGGAATAGATCTAGTCTGGGCCAAAGGTTACTTTCTTCTTCTTTTTTATTATTTATTTCGCTTTTTTTCTTTTTTTTTAACTGCGTAAACATTGACCTGCATGTTTTTGTTTTGTTTTCTCAGAATTTAAGCCAACACAGTCTGCATATAAATACCCTCAAAATGTCTTAGGCCTCCTAATCCTGTTTATGTTCATTCCACCAGGATGCAGTACAGGGAACCGCTTTCTTTTCCACCTCTGCATTTCTATCATTAATCCTCTTTCCAGACACAGTATTATATTATACCATACTTAGACCTCTTCATTGTGTATTCTACAGGGGCCTATTAGAATAGCTCAACACAGGCCACGTGGTTTCATTGGCTACCACAGCTGGTTAGCCTTCAGGTGATGGTGTGGATTAATTACATTAGCCACGCTGCCTTACCCCCCATAGAATATATGACAGAAACACCACACAGCACACCGCCATTAGAATTCAATGAAACCCATGCGAGAAAAGCAGCAAACAATCAAAAACGTCTTTAAGCCATTTTGGGCGGGAACCCCTTTTGGTGTTAGCATTACGTTATGCTTTAGCTATTGAAAAATAGCAGATCTACAAGCTCATAGCGCGCCACCGAGTGGCGGTGCTACGAGCTTGTAGGTCTGCTATTTTTTAAGAATCGTGAAAAGTGACATGAAAGTGTTTGAGAACGACTGACATAGAAAAACTGCTTTTTCAAGAAAACAGTCAGGATTTAAAAGACATTTGCAGAATCGTTCCCGGGTCAAAATGGGTTAATATTCATTTTGTGGCGTGCCTGCATCAGGCCGATATTGACGGTGGAGTGACTGGGGATTCATTAATGTCTTCTCCCGCGCCGCTCCCGCTCGCCGAGCCTCTCTTTGCTGCGTCGTCAAACCCACTTATCTCTCTGAAGCAATTAGCCGCTGGAGGCTCCGTTGACCTGAGCCTTTGTTAGACTAAGAGGCTACATTAGCATGGCCGTATAGCCTGCGCTTCAGCCTGGCAGTCTTGGCAATGCCAGCGCCGATGCCAATGTGAACGCTACTGATAAAAAATATTTAAAAAAAGAAAGAAAGGAGAAAAAAAACAATGCTTTTGGGGTGTGTGTGTGTGTGTGTGTGTGTGTGTGTGTGTGTGTGTGTGTGTGTGTGTGTGTGTGTGTATATTTGTCTTTGGCAGTGGAAGGATTCAATGCAAGCAGCACATACTTGTGCTAAACAACTGTGAAACAACTAAAAAAATATATTTCAACTGGCCACTGACAGTACAGCCAGTGGGATTTATGAAGGCTTTACATTATGAAGTGTGTGTGTGTGTGTGTGTGTGTGTGTGTGTGTGTGTGTGTGTGTGTGTGTGTGTGTGTGTGTGTGTGTGTGTGTGTGTGTGGTGTGTGCCTAAGTCAAGTTTTGTTGGTCTATTCATGTTATGACAAATGCAATAATGCCTGAATTAACGCATAACACGAATGCAACCCTAGCTGCGCTCACTCCAAACACATTGGCAATGAACATGTACTGTATACATGTATCATGTGGTGGTACATAATGTACAGCTGCGTACAGTGTACAAATACAAGACAGTTTCCCTGTTTTAATTTAGCTGAGCCATGGGATTACCCCCAAACGCACAGCGGGGGGAAGCGAGTGACTATCGCACATTGTCTGCAGTTTGGGGTATTGAAGCAGAGCACATGAGCAGCGGCGTGGCCTGTGGGGCTCACACACTCATACAATACAGTACACTAAAGAGTGCTATTTAAAGCCCGTTTCTGATTTGTAGGAAATGGGATTTACTTTACTGTCACACTCTGTCACAGTCAAACGTACAGTATATAGGCCTATATAACCGCAGACTGGCATGAGGAAAAACGGAGAAACCGTAGGGCAAAAGCGACAGATATAGGCTACGTCTGACTGACTGGCAGCCGTGCCGTGCCGCGGGCTGCCTCCGATGGTGCTAAATACAGAAACCGCCTTTTGCGAGCAGGGCCGACGACACCGGGCGAACTTATAGTGCACATGCATTATTCATAATTAATGTGCTTTTCATCCCATATTTGCCAAATTAATGGTTTGTTTTCCTGAGAAATGTCTCCTGTCTGGTATGCAGGGTGGAGAGGCGGTGTCCTCATAAATTTCCCTGGCAGGTTTGAGGTACCTATGGAGTGGGAGCGATGAGACAGAACAGCCCCGGATCAAAGGAAAGAGAAAAACCATTAGTTCCACCGCCGATGGTATTTACAACTTTTTACAATCACCACACACACACACACACACACACACACACACACACACACACACACACACATACACACACACACACACACACACACACACACACACATACACACACACACACACACACACACACACACACACACACACACACACACACACACACACACACACACACACACATATACACACACACACACACACACACACACACACACACACACGCACACGCACACACAAATGGGCTCCGCTTTGTTCAAGTTACAGAAGTTGTTGAGACAATGATTTAATGCCCCCTGTTGAGAAACAGACACCGATTGGTGTTGATACTTGATTATAATAATAATAATAATTTGGTCTTGGGGTGTTTTCTTTCTTTACCCATCCTATAACTAATAGGTGTTGATGATAATGATGATGATCACGAGTGGGCTACAATCTCAGAGCCGCCTCCGCTCTCACTATTATGTCAGCGAGATGGCTGCCGGACACGGAAAGGCAGAAGACACGCACCCACTCACCGAGACCTCGACCCAGACGACAGCCACCGGGGGGGGCGGCATGTCCCATCCCATCCGGCTCCTTCACCCTGTTCAACCCCGGCATAACCTCAGGGCTGTCCGCCCCTACGACCCGGCTCTGTGTCATGCATGGGTGCATGGGCGCGTGCATGCATACCCACACGTTGGCATGCTGGCGCATCACTGTGTAGTCTACTACACACATGGCTGGGTGGCTGGAAGGGAAGGTGATGATGGCGCGGGGGGGGGGGGGGGGGGGGGGATTGCCGGGGTGGTTCAGCAGCCATGCAAACATTTGCCATTGGCCAGGCAGGCCTTGTAAACAGGAATGGTTGTACAAAAGAGCCATGTTGAATAATTGATGGGAGGTAAGGCGATCTGGCTTTGGGGGATTTTGGAGCATTGATTCTGGCCAGGCGAGAGAGAGAGCAGCAGGAGAGAGTAACACTTTTCTGGTGATAACCTTTTATAAGAGCTTGTCTCTTTCATTTAACCCCCCCCCCCCCTCCCCCCCTGGTGTCTGGTGTCCGTACGTACACCTTTCTACGGTCTCTCTTGTTCCTATGCTGCCTTTCTTCCCATCCGTTCAGTGCTCTTTCATCCTCCCGTTCTATTGAAATGGCACGGGTGCCACCATGCCAACATGCGGGCACAACACCAGAGAGTGAAACAAAGGAACAGATGGCTGGAGTGGAGAGGGAGGCAGAGAGCGAGAGAGAAAGAGAGAGAGAGAGAGAGAGAGGTAATGGAGATGATACAGTCAGGAAACAGAACAGAGGGGGAAAAAAAGACATGCAAACATAGGGGCAGAAAGAACACAAAAGACAAATGAGCAAAGGAGAAAGAGAGACAATTGAGAAGAGAAGAGAGAGAAGCCTTCAGTAAGAAGGGCATTTTAGAACATCCCATCCTTTGCCCCATATCAGGCTCCAAACATCAGACAACACTGATGTACTGTAAGATGTACTGTGAGTTTCTATCATTTTATCATTAATTAATGACACACACGCGAGCGACACGCACAGAGTATTTGAAGCATCCCATATATGCTGAGCCGGTGGTGTTGAGGGTACAGTAGCTAGCTACATACTGTATACTATCGTCGCTGTTGTGCAGAAACCAAAAAAACGAAAAACATGCCGCAAAGCGACGCATTTTAAGCTTATAGATCTGTTGCTGTTTTTGAATTTGAATCCTGACAACCACAGTTGGACATGTTTGAGGTTTCCACCTGGCAGAAACGACATACTGTGGTATACACGTTTGAGCATTCTTCCCTTTCTTGTCTTTGCTGCAGGGCTGATAAAATAGTTCGTCAGGTCTCAAGGCAGCTTTGTGCTTGTGAAAAATATAACACAACATATAGGCCGCATACAATTCAATTCAAGGGCTTTATTGGCATGAGAAAACATACGTTTACATTGCCAAAGCAGAAAGAACAATACAACAATACAGCAATACAATCAAAACAAAAATTATGTACCAAGGTCACTCAATGCAGGTATAGTGCAGGGATATACACAATGATTAGTCTTTAGGGTGGTTGTGTTCCATTTGATATCCTTCTCCTATCACAGCAACTCACAAATCTTGCTGCTGTGTTTGCACATTGTTGTACTTCGCCCAGCAGATATGGGAGTTTTTTGTCATTGGTCATGTTTTCAAAATCTCTATGTGTGGTTGTAATCTGTGGGAAGTATGTGTCTCTGATGTCTTGGTACAATGGACAGATGGTTAGGAAGTGTAGCTCGGGTTCCACTTAATTTTGTGTGCAGTGGGTGCACATAAGCATGCACGCACACATGCACACCCGCACACACTCACACACCTGTACGCACGCACTCACGCACGCACGCACACATGTACGTACGCACGCACGCACGCACACATGTACGTACGCACGCACGCACGCACACACACATAATTGAGAGCCTCTGTTGAAAGCCAGTAAGTCTACTTTTATACTACCTACCGTGTCCACAGAGACAAACGCTTATCTGGGGTTGCTTCGCAGCAGAAAAC
This sequence comes from Protomyctophum bolini, assembly GCF_963924005.1. Lineage (NCBI taxonomy): Eukaryota > Metazoa > Chordata > Actinopteri > Myctophiformes > Myctophidae > Protomyctophum > Protomyctophum bolini. The sequence continues at coordinate 17,133,272 of NC_137863.1, forward strand.
GTCTTGAAGTCTTATTTAGTTTTTTTCCGTCAGAGAAAGTACAGTAGCTGCAAAGATTTGACAGTTTTCTTACTGACCATTTGTGAATTGCTCACAAATTGCTTGCAATTTTCGCAGCTGTCATGCACTGGTACCTTGCTGCAGACATGTCCCAGTGAAAGGAAATTGCCATTTGCTAATCCTGATGTGTATAATGTCTTGGAAAACGAAAGTGTTCTCTTGGGTTTCCCTTAGATCTTTTGTGTCTGAAGAAAGCAAAATGGAAAATCTTCCTCCAATGTTTCTTCACGTCTTTCCTCTGGGATGTGACCTGTGTCATCTGCAGTTCAGTTGTTTTGTACAATTGGGAGTGGCAGACGACGGTGGGTGGGTGACTCCTCTCAGACCGGAGACGTGTGTTTGTTTGACTCTGGGTGGGTGGGTTCCATCACGGAGCTGGCCTCTTCATGGCCGCCACGCGCTCCTCTGTGCTGACACAAAGACAACGCGCTAAGACCCTCATCAGAGGAAATTAGCTCAGTCGCGTTTGAAAGCGTCCCTCGCTTCTCACAATAGCCAGTGGCCATGCTATATCATTAGCCCGCTGCTTCTTTGGGGTTGAGTCCAATTATTCTCTCAATCCACCTCCGAACCAAATTGCATTATTGCAATTATATCCGCTGCATGACATATTGTCACGGTGAGGACGGTTGAGGGGGAGGAGGGGGGGGGGAGGGAGGCAGCAGAGCTACAGCAGAGCAAATGAGGGGAAAGAGGACAGAGGGAAAGTAATTTCAGAGGCATTAACAAGTTCCCAGCAATGTGTGTCTGCTTAAACAGGGCATATTGATTGTGTTTTCCATTGAAATGGACATTTGTATTTACTACATAAATGCCTGTGCTGATCACTGTTTCTCTCGAGTCCACACATCGATTAAGACATTTATGTGTCAGCCTGTGTTATGGTTACTGCTCCTGTTACCTGGCCCTGTCTTCACTCCTCCAATCCCTGGACCATTTCTCCCACAGACTCTCTGAACCGAGAACCTTTTGCCAACACGGCATTTCTGAGGCCCGCCGTCAGTCTGTCATTGCCGATCAGGACACATCGCTGGTTATGACAGTATATCAGATCATTGTCCAGCTCTTCCATTTTGATAAAGACTCATGTCATTCCAGAGTGTCCCGTCAAACTTACTGCCAGGTTCTCTCTGCATCACATCTGCTCCAACGGCAGATCATAGTCCCCATCATGGGAGTCAGCCCCACTGTCACCGGGAAGCGACGAGCATCACACTGAGCTGTGCTGGCAGTGATGCTGTCTTACAATCCATAGTCCAGGCATTACATACTGTACATCATATAGTGTAGGTCTTCATTTCAAAAAGCAGTCGCCCTCTATTGTGAGGAGGATTGCGGTGTCTGTTTTGTTCAGGATCAGAATGTGTCCTCTCCTGATCTAAGGAAGATCCAGCTGCCTCCCTTAGATTCCTGCTTCAATGACTCACGCTATTAAAAAAGAAGTTACATAACAGTGTTGGAGAAGCTACTTTGAAATTGTAGCTTGTCAAGCAACTCTGATGATTTAAAGTGGGTAAGACACTGTGCATATGCAGTATGTAAAACACAAAGCAGCTGCTTAGACTACAACAAGCTACTCCATCAACAACTTTGGAGAGTAGAAAGTCATAAAGTTAGGTCTGCCAAAAAAAACATCCATCCCTCTCTCTCTGCCTCTCTTTCTTACCCGCACGCGCACACACACAGTAAAGTATAGGTAACATTATCATGCAAATTAAAGTCATCTACTATGAAAATTTGAATTTTTACGATCACTCCTGACTTAAGAGAAATACTACTTTGTCTGCAGAAATCCCATAAGCGCGGCATGTGCCGCATACTTAATATAACCTCTTCCTCAACTCTGTGATGGGCTCATCACTCGCCAGGGAACACAGGCACCGCCGCACCCTATCCTGGGCACTACCTCTCCAGCTCATTCCGCCTCGTGCTGCTACCTTGTCTTGTGATGGTTTTTCTTCTCCCCTATGGGGAACAGGCTGATAAGTCCATGTTACTGACTCTGTGCACCTTATTGGTTAAGTTACAGAAACAGCTAGGGTGACACATGGGCTTTAATGCCTGACAGTGAGTCCCCTGGTTTGATTCTCGGCTAGCCAGACCATTATTTTGTCATTTGCCCCTCCCTCCCTCTCTCTCTCTCTCTCTCTCTCTCTCTCTCTCTCTCTCTCTCTCTCTCTCTCTCCATTGTGCCTATATCAAAGGCTCAGAGCCAAAACGGTAACAAACCAAAGCCAAAACGTTACAGAAACATTGAAGGAAAAACTCAAAACAACCAAGAAGACCCCTTTCTGAGATACTGTTTAGTCTGGTACAGTAGTTTAAATCACAAACAGGGGATTTGGATAGAGTACATTGGGCCCTGTCATATATTGCTGCAATCAGAACAACTTAAAACCTTTCAACTCAAAACAACAAGTACTATGAACTTATCAGTAGTGCAGTTTTTTATGAGCTCCTAACATTGACGTCAAACACCTCAATCTGAGGCTCAATTCTGAGAAAAAAGCGGCCAAAGATTGCGATTGTAATGGCGGTGGACGGACCACAGCGGAAGCAAGCGTTGCCTAGTGGCGGAGAAGCTGCTATACAGGACTATACAAAAAAAAGAAAACGTCAAAGGCAGCGAGTGCCATTGGGAAAAAAGACGCCATTAAAATATGTTTCAAAATCTGTCCAGCAGAGCCAATGAAGCCTTCCTGGATGTCTCTGTTAAGGCTGCCCGCAGGTGAGAACACAGGTTGTGTGATCATCACACAGAACTCTGGACTCCAGCTGTTTGTGCAGCTCTGCAAATTTGGTCACCCACAGTGTTGAACACGTCGGCTCAATCAGCCACGTTTCCAAGTCCTGTGTATTCAGACAGTCTATCGGAGATTAGTCTAATTTGTGCCCATCAAAGCTGTCTGGCTTGATCAAGAGGGAGAACACGGTAGAGAGAAGGTTTAAAATAGCCGGTCTACAAGCTCACAATGCATCGCAACGCGATATATTTGTAATGTTATTCGTTGTATGTTACAGGAGGGCCCTTATACTATGCTGTTGTATGGTAATCCAGAGGTCTGCCTTTTTCCCACCAAGAACATGACAAAAGCTAGAGTACTGAAAGCCTGTTGTGCACTAATATAATGCATCTCTGGTCATTACATTTGTGTACAAATATTAATAGATGTTTTCCTACTGAAACAATAAAAATGTGTTTACGGTTTGTCTTGTTTGGGGACGAAACGACAACAACACCTCCAATTCCTCGATAATGAACCTGTTAAGCAACATGTCAGAGAGAGGATATAGTGAAGAAAATGTTTGGCTATAAAGAACATCATCTCATAATATACAGAAGCACTAATAGGCTGCATAACTAACGTTGTGGGCAGTGAGGTGTCACGGTGGCAGACGCATTAGGCTTATAACATCTTATTGTTTACCGTATATGCTGCTTGGTAATTGTTCAACAGTACTTCAAAATACACACACCACTCTCGTTCAAATGAGCAAGTCTAGAGAAACATAATTATATTTGATCCTTTTTGAGTGGTGCAACAACTCCTATAGATATGTGTGTCCCTGGGTCCCTGGGTCTGTCTGTCCGAGCACAAAAATAGCGTTATAGTGTTTGTTCACCACCAAGTGCCACTGTTGCACAGCCTAACACACAGACACACAGGCCAGGGAGGAGGGCATGTACAGTACAGTACAGATTGATTGATTGATTGATTGAAATGGCATGGCTCTTGAACTACCAAATAGAGGGCATGCGCGTGACATCATCATCATACCCGGCGGGAACGCCTACTGAGTGGCAAAACTACTTTCTGGCCTTGACAGCCGATACAACATTAAACAACATTAACGACGTTAAACTCACTTTGCCACATTGCATGCAAACAACAATTACAGTTTTGTTTATACTGTATACTGTAGACCTACGGTACAATATGTGGCCAGCTGAGCTACAATTAGAAGATAGTCGTCCTGAATAAAATAATTTGAAATACAGGTCCTTTTTATTGATACATTTCAAATGAAGCAATGGAAATACAATAGAACAATAAATCATTGAAAATGCTTTGTGAGCCGTAAGAGACAACATTTGTTCTCCTGATAGCTGGCTTTTGCTCTACTAGTGTTTGCTGCAGGCAGTATCTGAATCACACACTTCAAAACACTACTCTTGGCACCAAAGATCACACTGTAATTTCAACAGAGCGACGTAAAAAGGGCACTACAAAACAACATAAATCCTTAGTTTAACTGTTTAACACAGCATTCCAAGCCGAGTGTAAAGGGCTCTCTCACCTTAATAGCAGCCACAGCACAAAGGAGTGCTCCGCCAGCACAATCATACTGGAGTAGAGAAACAAACAAAGAATGTACAAACTGTCTACTCTATACTTATCACAATAAGGTGGTTACTGTATATCTGACTGTACAAATAGAAGAACGCTCACTACTCGCGGTGGATGGGCAGCTCATTTGCTGGTTTTGATGTACACAAAATGAAAAGATATAGGAACAGTGATCAGTCCACAGGCGGCTTATACTCAAACTCAACCTGAAACTATAAACCAAAAAAAACAGTAACCATTCACAACTATATCTGTACCTTATTACTAGTGTACCCTATAAGATGGACCAACAATGAATGGCCAAGTTTTCAAATATCTACACCTAATGTCTAGGCCTATACTTCTTATACGGGAAGGTATGAGAACGTGACACAATGTGCAACATCCCAACTCAAATTACCACTCGAATGATTTAGCACTCAGATGATTTCACAAGAACATTACACGGCTCGTCACAACCAATCTTCAGAAAACTAGCCATACTGTACTCAACATTCAGTAAACATCCTTCACATCATAATTAGCTTTCAAATCAATTAATTATCAGTCCCCCCCCCTCCCCACCCCCGTGAAATTAGGAAAACCATGACTACAGCAAACGATGCAGCCATGCAGGCACCAATTTCAGTTGCCGCACACACAGTTCCAGTCAATCGTCACTTTAACCACTTGAATCCATATATTCGTTGTACGTTTATGGTGATAATAACCGATCTACAAGCTCACAACGTGTCGTGTTGCCTCCCACTGGTGATGAGTTGCCAAAAATGTACCGGTATAGGTTATTAGTCCTTTAAGGGATTTTCAGAGAAAACGGATTTGCTAAAAGAAAATTGGTTATGTTATGCAAGGGATGATCAACGGGGCGCAGGTCATTAGTGTGAAATAAACCCTGACAGGGTGATTAGACCCTGACGCAGAGCAGAGGGCTGTATCATGCTGGAGAGGATTACTTCTCAATAATGGCCATGCTCCCCGTCGACTATCCTGCTTATGGCTTCGTTCTTAATAAAGAAATGAATGCATTAAACCAAACGTAACAACATAATGATTTGATTGATTCTGTTATTGATTCTATTATTGTTACAGCAAGTACATTTATGCAAACAATGCTAAAAGGATACCACCAAACAGCCTAGATGCCTCTTTGTATGGTCATAATATGTATCCAATTCATAATCAAGACATACAAGAAACATCTTGCATTATAGCATTAAGTGCTATAATGCAAGATAATGCGCTTCTGTTATTTTGACAGCATTTTCTTTTGCACTGCCATTGTGGTAGATCATGTGTGAACTGAAGATCGACGCTACATCTGAACATGTGGCCATATATGAGCCCCGGCCCGCATGCACAGGTGGCTCTGTTTAGGGCTATGGAATTGAAGGCTGATGTGAATCTATATATGTTGTGACATATGTTGAAGCTTTTGAACTTGTGACAGGGTGATTGGTGTGTTGGTTCACACGGCTGGCTGGGTGACATTGATGGGTGTAGAGGGCCTACTATACTGTATCCTCCCCCACCCCCCCATCCCACACACACACCCTCCCTCATAACATTACACAGAAAGTGGAAAGAAAATTAGCTTTTTGAAGATTTTTCAATTAGTCATGTGCATGACGCACACCATGAGTTAAGATTTCTGTGAGTTTGGAGTTTATCTTACAAGGCACTGTGCCAGTGTGCACCTCTATTCCCCCCACATAATTATATTTATATTTAAATACCACAATATTGAGAAGTTATAAGCTGTTGTGTTTACGCTGTTAAAGGCAAACCTCACAGATTTTGAACCTAGATTTTGTGTGGAAACAATTATTATACCATAATGTCATCCGATAATTTGTCCTGACGTCATGAAAAGATGACCTTATAAACGCGTCCTTTCACGTCGTCGAGCATACACATTTTCTTCTTACACCGTTAATAAATATGTCTTATCTCCTGCAGCAGCAGCTTAGTAATGGTCTTCAAAGCCAAATGTATTCCTCTCTCTTGGCGGTGACCCTTGGCCATGACATTCAGAAGGAGAGGGAGAGAGAGAGAGAGAGAGAGAGAGAGAGAGAGAGGGCATCCTTAATCGTGGTCTCGACCCCTGACCACCTGCTCTCTGTCCCACTATGCCAGGCTGCCTGCATGGGGGTCACTTCCTGACAGCCATACTCAGCAGACTTCTACTGCTGACTGTCATGCGAGCCCCCACAGCCACGCATTAACCCACTCAGCATGCATTAGAATGGATATATATATAACAGATCTAAATAAAGGGTCCATGTGTCCTGGTGTGTGTGCCCTTGCTTATGCATAATATGTTTGAGTGCATATGGCATACTTATGTGTACTGTACACTAGGCTATGTGGCTGCCATGCTGCCACGTTAACACACTCAGCATGCACAATGGATATACATGTAGGAGTCCTTTCTGGTGTGGCAGTGCAAAGTGTCATTGTGTGCATGCGTATGTGTGTGTGTGTGTGTGTGTGTGTGTGTGTGTGTGTGTGTGTGTGTGTGTGTGTGTGTGTGTGTGTGTGTGTGTGTGTGCATGTGCGTGTGCGTGTGCGTGCGTGTCGGTCCCAGTGTCTGCCCTTGTTTAATGTATATATATGTCACGATATCAGTCTGTTGTACACTTTTATTATGTAGTGTTGCCCTAGTGTTTCCTGTTCTGCCTAGTTGTGTTTGCCTGTCTTGTCTCACCTCCCTGTGATTACTAGTTTTCTCCACCTGTGTCCTGTTAGTCTCCCAGCCAATCCCAGTGTTGATTGTTTGTTCTGTTCACCTGTGTATTGTGATCCCTGTGTCTACTTAAACCCTCAGTCCCTTGTGTTCCCTGCTTGATTATAGTTTATGTTATGGTGCTCTGTCCAGTGTTTTCAGTATAATAAATACCTTGCATATGATCTGCTCTACTCCTGCCTGTCTGTTCTACATTTGGGTTCCACATCTTGAGTCGCGCCCTGACAATATATGTTTGAGTGCATATTGCTATTTACTGTACGTGTGTGTGAGAGACAGAGCCCTGAGCCTGCAGAGGTCAGAGCAGGCTGCTGGGTGATGTGACAGCACTGGGCCAGAGGAGGCAGAGATGACTGGAGCAGCTCCATCTGTGGGCCTTCTGTTCCACTACTGGCTGACCTGTGATTGTCTTTAGGAGTTATACATGGCCAAGGGCATGTGGTCTCCTCCTCCTCCTCAACCCCTCTCAACCCTCCTGGGCTATAGCAGTGCTGATGAAGCCCACCGTGTGAGCGCGTGTGCGTGGGTGGGTGTGTGTGCGCGTGTGGGTGTGTGTGTGGTGCGTGTGCGCGGGTGAGAGCAGTGGTGTAAAGTAACTAAGTACATTTACTTCATTATTACAAAATAATTTTGTATACATTAATGTAAGCTTCTGCATCAGTACTTTAGGTAAGTACATTTTGATACCAATACTTTTGTAATTCCTGACTTTTCCTTTTCCTTTTTTTGTGGTAGTGTAGAGTATTTCTAGTTTTCTACATTACAGTATTGATACTTTTACCTATAAGTAAAAAAATTGAGTACTTTTACAGGGGTCATATGGGGAGTGGGAGAGACACCTTGTGCCAAAGTATCAAAATAATGACTGTTGTAATTGTTAATGTTAAGTGTAAAAGGGCATAGGTATAGAGATATCGTTATTGTGAAATGTGTGTTTTTTTTTAAAGTAAAATCCCCAGTGAGCAATAGGAGCTCATTTGGGTCATTTACACTGTCGGAGTTAAATTAACAGTGCGAATCGGACTGTGGAAGATTAAGGATCTGGGAGAGTGTTTAGCCAATGAGATCGCACTCCCAGATCCGGGGTTCGTAGTATTGGTGAAACGGTACCGGTTCAGGGGTCGTGACCTTATAATAAACTCCTTGCTGAAAGAAAAGGCAATAACTGTCACTTCAGCTTGGAAGCAATGTTCCAAAGTTAGCCAAGCTGCCAGAAAATTAAGCATCTGCTTCATGTCCCTAACTGACTGCATAGCAGGACTCATTAACTAGAGCTACACATAGAAAAAGACTTCACTGAAACCAGCCAATTAACCACTTTGTTTTATGGCCTACCAGGGCTATATCCCTGGCCCACAGTCCTTCTTTCCCTCTACACCAAGTGTCTTTGCTGAAAATAGCCGATCTACAAACTCACAGTGAGCTTGAAAATCGTCTATTTTCACCCGTATGATCGTCTGTTGTGGCAAGCCGAGAATACAGGGACATGGGGTTCAAGTGGTTGAAGGGTGCTCAGCAGGCTATTACACTGCCAAGATTAACTTCCTTTTCGGAAAGCCCTGTATCAACAGGTAGGATCACACCGAGAATCCACGAGGGGAATAACTCACACGCAGACAGCAGATTAATGATAACAAACGTTATTAAATTAAAGGATCCGCAGAATGCAACACCGTGCTCTCCGACCTCTTGTGTCTCCCCACTGAGTGGGAACATCCTCAATTAACCTTTGTGGTTGTGGGTGGTGAACCGCTGTGTGGAGCCGTTTGACGAGACGGCCTGTCATGCTGCTACGCTGATGGGAGGCTGGATTACTGGATCAGCCAACGTGGAGAGCATGAGACGTGAGCTGTGTGGCGACAAGATAATGGAGGCTGTTGTCACCACACAGACCCACAGGCTGGGTAGGGGGTGCTGAGAATGTTTATGTACATTGTATATTAAAGGTTTCAGATAAAGAGTTTAGAGGAAGACAAAAGGATATCAGTTCGGTGGGGTGGGTTCGTATAAAGTACGTGGGGTGGGTTCTTAAAGATCCATTAGTGACAGTCTAATCGCAAAGGAACAATGCAGGGCTGATAATTACATTGGCAATAATTAATACACTTAATGTAACAAAGGGAGAGTTGAGGACACAATCACTGACTAATAGGTTATTACTGAGTTGATACAATCAGCAGTTCTGTAATGGCAGACGAGGGCGCTGGAGAACTCAGTGCGGGGAACGATATCATTACAGTGGGAGGCTTTCTATTAAAACAAAACAGCTCATTCAGAAGAGCCACCATTCAGGCAATTAGGGAAGTTGTCCTTCACACTGCGTGGGCCTTTGTTGTTATGAAATGTATACAGGACTAATCAGGACTGCAGACTCATACTCCCCATTTTCTGCCGCAGTCTGAAAACTCATCTCCTTAGACTCTACCTCGCCCCCTAAGTAGGCCTTGCCGATACATATAGGGCAGGGGCCTTACGAGCCTATCTCCTATGTTACTGTTGCGTGAGGCTTGATGTGCAAGCACATCCCCCGGCAATGATGTACAAATACACCACCTGGACATGACACTGTATGTCACAGGGACTTATACCCCAAAACCAATTCTCGATGCTGAGTGCTAATGATGGGGAATCAAACCACTATACCTCCGAATCTCAGGGCAAACATCCTAGCCACAAGGCCACAGCGTTGGTCACCCCTGGCCATTAGAACTCCTTACTCCAATGTATCACTTTTCTTGTCACCTATTTTCCCATAGATGCTATTTATTCTATGTACTGTAGATGCATGTTGACATCATTTTTATTTTGTATTTTATTTTTTAAGTAGAAGTAGCAATACCACCTTGTGGTGTGTGGGTGATGGATGATCAGTCACACTTGGCCTATACAATCCAAACTAAAGAGACTCTGAGCTGGGTGCGACCAACCGCCGGTTGCGAATCGATGCACACGATAACTCGTTCATCCCCACACACAGGAGAGAGACACGGGCCGAGCTCTGTCATGACAGCATGTCCATCGGCCATGGCTTGTACAATACATTAGTTTTAACCATCTACCAAGTAGCAATGTCTTGCATTCAACATCCTACATTCAAAATTGATTTGAGTATAACAGAACAAAAGGCATTGGCCTCAGAAAGGCACTTAGAGTATACCAGACATAAAAGTACGCATGCAGAGTGGGCCATTTCACGATCATATTATTAGATTGTAATTTATCATGCATTGAGTGATGGAAAGTGCTCAGATTCCTGACTTTCGTTTAATTCGTTTTTTTCAACCAAGGCTCATGTTTTAGGTTGTTATTAGAGAAACTAAAAGATGAGTGTTCATTTATTTTAATTTGCTGCTTTCTTTCGTTTTAGAGATTTTAGCTGTTTTTGTCAGGGGGGCGGGGGCATTCGAGCATGATGCTAAATATGTATTTTTTTTTACATGCTAATGTGGCAGAGTGGCTCAGAGCCTCAGCCTGATGGCCTCAATTGTCTAATATCTCCCCTGGTCCATAGGGATATCCCTTTGGTCTAGTGGTTAAGATGTTGGACTTTCATGTGGGAGATGAGTTTGAATCCTGGGCATTACACTAAGTTTGATGTGTGAAATGTGCTATACAAATACAACTGCCTTGATCTTTACTTGCTATAGTTACTTTATGGCACTTAATTGTTTTCTTTGTAGCCTACTCAACTTAAATTACGTGACTATTTACGTGTTGTCATTTGTTCACTTGTTCACTCATTTACTGATCGTGTACTTGTAAGTCGCTCTGGATAAGAGTGTTTGCTAAATGCCTAAATTTGTTGTTGCAACACACTATTTATAGCAAGTTAATTTAATCTATCACAGGGTATGTGAAATGAACAGGAATTAATGAACAGGAATTAATGAACAAAGCATTCTCTCGGCATAGCCTTGTGATGAGGGCTCACTAACAATGGAACTATAACTTTGCCCTCTGATGTCTGAATGTCCATGAACCATTTGGGTCGATAACAGCCTTGTTTACTCCAAACAGACCAGTGAATTGTTTTGCATGGAAGGTATATTTATTTCAATTCAATTAATTAAAGGGTTCATTAACTTTATTTATTTTTCTGGTCTTGAAATCCTAGGAGACAACAAAGTATGGCTGCAACTAAGTGTAACGGACTTCTTTTAGTAGTCAAAGACACGGACAGGAACTTCAGATGATAGTTTATTCTGTAAGAACAGACAAATAAAACACATTTGTTGTTGGAACTGGTCCACTGCATAGCCTCAGACTGTCTCAGAGGAGCACGGAATCCACTGAGGTAGCTACGGTAACACCACTAGGACATACAGAGCGGCAGCTACGGAAACACCACTAGGACATATACAAGTGTGATATGCAGTGAACCAAGTGCTATATATCTTAATTTGAACAACAAAACGATGTCTTGTACTGCTCAATAGTGGGCAAATGAACAACTCAATTTAACTAACTATTTAACTCTGTTACACTCTCCCCCACCGAAATTTGACAACATTGAGCAAGCATACAAAATACACAGCAATAGGGTCTTCAATCAGAAAACCAACCCCGAAAGTACCCCTTAGGGCGAAGTGGCATGAAAGTAAAACCAAACTCCCATCCCAGCAACTGGTAGCAGAGTGCCTTATACACCCCACAGGACCCTCACAAACTGTGTATTATACCCGCATAAAAACAAAAGCAAATGACCTCATAAACACAAAGGTAGCACAATGCAAACCACCATACTCGGTTAACCATGGAAGGTAGTGTCAACTACAACATCCTGCCTCAACATAGTTTGTATCAGCCTATCAACCGGTCTGACGATGCGGCCATACCTAGACCTAGCCTGCGTAGAAGAGGACAAATCTGGACCAAGAGTGCACTGTACGTCCTGTATGTCCCCTACCCCATCATTCTGTGCTACTGAGTCACAGGAAAATGTTGCACGTCCCACACTCTCAAGATCGTCAGAAATATCAGTGTCAACTGCCGGTAATGATCCGGGACCATCCCGTTGGTCCGCACAATCAGAAACATCAGCTTGAGAATGACCGGACACAGACAGTTGCGAAACCCAATCCCGGGTCCGCCCATCAGAATCCACAGTAGACGGAACAGCCAACGAGTCACGTCCCTCCCCGTCGGCCATAGATGAACCCCCGACACCAGTCCCCTCAGGTCCATCACAAAGGATCGCACTTTCTCCCTCAGAAACACTCTCCACCAAGGACCTCATACTAATGCCTGTGCGACATGAAGCCACAGAACCAGAACGAGCAGAATCAGGCGCCTCATCCGAGACATCCACAGGAAGGAAATTGACCGACATGATCAGATTCCTGTGGACCACCTTCTCCAGTCCAGTGACGGTGTCACAAATCCTATATGTATGAGTGTCAGCGTTTTTGTCCACCACAGTGTAAATTGTCGACTCCCATCTATCAGCAACTTTCCTCTTCCCTCTATCCTTCTTATTTGCCAAGAGCACCCTGTCACCAACTTCAATAGCAGCTCCCTTCACCCTCCTGTTGTAGAGCTTAGCATGCCTGTTCTGCTCCTTAGTTGCGTGCTCCTGAGCAATGATCATGGCTTCCTCCAGATCCGTAGTGAGAGATGCTACATACTTGTCATAGCACGTCACATTGGAGTCATTAAGAACAGTTCGAAAGAGGACATCAACGGGCAACCGGGGAACCCGGCCAAACATGAGGTAAAAAGGAGCATACCCTGTCGACTCACTGACTGTGCAGTTATACATGAATGTTAATGTTTGTAACCGCCGAGGCCAGTCAACCTTTTTGTCAGGAGCCAGGGCACGAATCATGCCGCCAAGAGTCCTATTAAACCGCTCCACACTTCCATTTCCCATCGGATGATAAGGGGTTGTGTGAGATTTCCTAATACCCGAAACCCTGAGAAGTTCACTGATGAGCTCACTCTCGAATGACGCCCCTTGATCACTGTGAATCCGTTCTGGAAACCCGAAGACACAGAAGTATTTGTCCCAAAGAACTCGTGCCACCTGCTTAGCAGTTTGATCCTTGCAGGGAAATGCCTGTGCCATCCTCGTAAAATGGTCAGTCACAACCAAGACATTTATTGACTTATTTCTAAAGTCTTCAGCTGACCAAAAATCAATACAAACAAGCTGTAATGGCCTGGCAGATGTTATACTTTCTAGGGGAGCTCTCCCCTCAGGCTCAACCGTCTTTGTGACAATGCAGCGATGGCAGTTGCGTACATAGTCCCTCACGTCTCTGTCAAGGTTTAGCCAGAAGAACCTCTGCCTAGTCAATCCAAGACTCCTGAACTGGCCCTGATGTCCTGCATCATCGTGAACACCCCTCAAAACCACATCCTTGAGTGATAGTGGGACCACATACTGGAATCGCCTTGCCTTAGTGACAAGATCTCTTGAAATCCGGTACAATACACCATCGTCCACGACAAGTTTCTCCCAGTGCTTTAAGTACCTCACGACTGTGACAGATTCCTTTACCTTCTCTCGTGCAGAAGGCCGTCGACCTCTCTCCACATAATACAAAACACGAGAAAGAACCCCGTCCTCCAACTGTTTATCACGTAGGTCTTTCTCTGTATAGGCTGGCAATGAGTCTACTCCAGGCGAACACAACTGCGGCAAACACTGCAATGCCTCCACAGCACGGACCCTCGCACCAGTCTCCCACTCCATGTGTGACTCCACAATGGCAGACACATCCTCCAACTCAATGAACTGAGTATGCGCAAGTACAGGGCTACATATGCTGTGTGATTTGGAGCTCACTGACTCAGATTGTCTCAGACCGCAGGATGACCTGAAGGCCCCTTGAACAGAAACACTTGAAACACCCTTGACTTCAGAAAGGAGACTCGGAAAAGGCTCTGACAACAGCCTGAATCCAACAAATGGTACACGACTGAGGGCGTCCGCCACCACATTCTGAGGACCCGGCACATATTTGATGTCAAAGTCGTAGCTAGCCAACTTGGCCACCCAACGTTGCTCACAACAGTCCAACTTAGGCTTCGTCAAGATGTGAGTCAGCGGGTTATTGTCAGTCCAGATCGTGAACTTGTGACCCTTCAGCCAATGACTGAATTTATCACAGACAGCCCATTTCAAGGCCAGGAATTCCAAACGGTGGGCAGGATAATTCCTCTGAGACTGAGATAATGATTTGCTGGCGAATGCGATAGGCCTGGCTCTGATTTCGCCTTCTGGAACCTGCGACAACACAGCACCGATACCATCTAAGGACGCATCAGTCGATAGCATAAAGGGGCGAGTGAAATCCGGGTGAGCCAGGACAACTGTATTAACTACGGCTGTCTTCAGGCCCTCGAACGCCTGTTCCTGCGCCGGGGTCCAATCTGTTGCAGTCAACTTTTTATTCAACACCTTGCACTTCCCAGTCTTCCCTCTTTTCTTTACACCCTTCAATAGAGAAAAGAGCGGTTTGGCGACAGCAGAAAAGTGAGGCACGTAATGCTGATAGTAATTAATCAACCCCAAATATGATCGTATTCGCTTCTGCGATGGGGTCACACCATCAGGCTCCATTAAGTCAGCACTTGTCATTGCAGAGATGCTCTCCACTTTGCTGGGATCTGTGGACACACCATTCTCATCTATTATGTGACCGAGAAACTTCACTGACTTTCTCAGAAAGAAGCACTTTTTGGGGGCCAACTTCAGATTGTGAGACTGCAGTCTCTCAAACACCATTTCAAGGCGCTCCAAAGCAGTCTCTTCGTCCGGCGCAAACACCAAGAGGTCATCCAAGTAACATAGCAAACTCAAGTAGTTTTGGTCTCCAAAAATGCTGGTCATCATACGCATAAAACTCCCAGGGCTGTTGCAGAGGCCCTGCGGAAGACGGTTGTATTCATACAGGCCCATAGGAGTAGTAAAGGCTGAATACTTCCTGTCATCTTGATGCAGTGGCATGTTATAATACCCAGAAGTCAAATCCATGGAACTGAATAGACAGTTGCCACCTAAGGCAGCCAGGCAGTCTGCTTGATGGGGGAGGGGGTGAGCATCCTTCAGAGTCCTCTTGTTCAGCCAGCGAAAATCCGTACACAACCGGAGGTTCCCATCCTTCTTCCACACCAGCACCAACGGTGATGCATACTCACTGGAGGACTTTGAAATTATCTCCTTCTCCTCCATTTCACACAGCACCTGACGTAGTTTCTGATACTGGCTAGGGGGCACTCGCCTGTACGGCAGCCGGAATGGTCTATGATCAACGAGATGAATGCGGTGCACAAATTCTTTTGCTTCTCCACAGTCAAGATGATGGCGTGAAAAAATGGCTTCATACCGTTCAATCAGGTCAGCCATCCTCCCCTTGCACTCCACAGACACATCGCAAGATTGTACATCAAGAGTACTCAGCCCCATAGATTTGAGCTTATCAATAAGTGATTGATTGTCAGTAGTGACAGGCGTGGCCGACTGAGCACAGCTGACCACGGGAACCTTCAATTGCTCAGCAACATCCATGTCTTCGAGTGCCATACAGGGGTAAACATCAGCCAGCTTCGAATTACGCCTCAGCATCACAGGTTTGTGGGACGTATTAATGAGCTTCAGAGGCACCCATCTGTCACCCCACAATGGTGTAACTATCCTAGCCACTAAAACTCCCCTGGGGGCCGAACGAGACGATGTAGGCTCCGTTAGAACAGTGCTACCTGGAGATACAATGGTGTCCACAGGCAGTTTCCCCCATACAAGATACTCTCGGCCAGGTTCAAGACAGACAGCTGAATTACATCTCACAGTGCCAACTTTGTCAGGAATGCTATCCCCTCTCCACGGACTCAGACCAGAGAGCATTGACAGGTACTGTTCGGTTTCAGGGTCTTTTGCAGAACAGGGACCAGATACAGCCTTCCAATAAGAGGCGCACATTTTAGATTCACGTAGGATGTGCTTGATCACATTGGTGCCCAGTATCAGGTCATCGTGCTGACCCGCGACAACCAGTGTGGGAACCAACATCTTACAACCATACACTTCCATCTTCACGTTAAAGGCAGACTTAGGCTTGACACGTTGCCCACCACATCCTATAAGGACCACTTTCACATCAATCTGATCATTGTTAGTAATCACTCCAGCTTCTACGAGCTTCACCTCTGCAGCCTCACTGATGCTGCAAGCCATAGACCCACTGTCCAACATACCCCCCATTGTCACTTTATCACCCATAGCCACAGGTGTGTAGAAAAGACTGTCACTGCTGCCAACTCGGTGTATGTTTTGATGCACAACCTCTGTGTCATCACAAGAAGCTTTCACAGACATGTAAACCGTCTCAATATCAGACACATCACAATTTTGGGAGTGTATATCCAGACCTGTATCGCCTCCCTCAGAACACAGGTCCACTAGTTTCCCCCAGACTGGGGCTGAGATGGCTGATTATTGGCTTGGCAGTCAGCTTTGATATGGCCCGGGGCCAGACAGGAAAAACATAGTCTGGCAGACATGCAGTGAGAAACTGTGGTATGACTAGAGTCATTACAGACCCGACAGGCTGTCTCTCTGGCACGCCTCTCACCGGGAGCACGCTGGGACCTTCCACCTCGCACTGGGGCAGCCGTATTGCGCTGCTGCATTTTCTCCATCATCCCCTGAAACATGTCAACCATCCGATTGAGGAGTCTCTCTTCTGTCTGCTGAAGATTTTGGGCCACAACCGGCACAGTGGCAGGGCCTGGGGTACAACCGACCTGACCTTGAAATGGATCTGAAGTATTAGAGGGCTGAGGAGGGGGATGATACGGCTGGTATTGAGATGAGAGAGGAGGACAAGAGGGCCCTGAGTCACTGCACTGCTCAGACATAGATGGACTGGGCTGCTCAAACATGACAACAGCAGTGTGGCTCTTCATTTGCGCTACCCCACTAATCCTACCACTCGCCCTCACCTCTCTCTGATAATCATCAATCCTCTTTTGAACATCTCTTGCTGTCCATTCATGCATCGGCTTACATTTCAAAATGCAGGACAACTCTTGATCAGGGCAATGTTTAACAAACATGAGTGCTACTTCATCACTCATGTTCCCTGGTCGCTTTCCCTGCCTGCGCAGCCCTGCTACAGCTAAGTCGGCTGCATTGTTCAACCTAATCCAGTAGTCAACTGGGCTTTCTCTGTGCTTGGGCAAGGTGGCATAGAAATCTGCCATAGGGAGACATGAGGAAGCATCCTCAAAGTACTGAAGAAGAACGTTGTAAATTAACTCAGGATGTTGTGTAACATTAATGGATGTATCACTGCGTAAAGCAACCCTCACAACATCCCTGGCTTTCCCCCTCAACCGACACATGATTTCATCACCCTGTTCACGAACAGGTATGGCATGTCTTTTGAAATGGTTATCAGTTAAATCAATCCACTCCTGAACTGAATACTTATCACAATCTCCATTGAACGTCTGAGGTTCTCTGTCTGACTTAACATGAACTGTCACATGCGGAGTCTCATGACTGTTAATGCTACTGTTTGGGTACTGACTGGTTGGAGTACTTTGTGGAGCACTGTTCATGTTAACTACTCCAGCTGACATCAACTTTTGAACAATGGACTCCCCAATCTGTGCACCCAACTGTCCCACCATATCCGTGAGGTGATTCATAACATCAGTGTCACTACCGGGTGTGGAAGTGTGAAGACCCTCCCCCATGTACTGACGAACAGGAGTACCACCTCGGCCTTGAGACCGCCCCGTACCCCTCCCACTGTCAGCACCATGCCGGGAATCCCCCTCCCCCCCACTGGCATAACTCCTGGTGACATATTGTGACATATCAGTAAAGGGAACACCTCCCCTCCTTGGCAGAACAGGGCTAGCAGAGTCCTCCATATCTAAAACAACACTGTTCTCATTCATGCCATACGCTGTAAGTCACTTGCGTTGTGTAGCACCCACGGCGACCAATGTTGAATTGATCTTGATGATCCGGGTCACGGCACCAGTGTAACGGACTTCTTTTAGTAGTCAAAGACACGGACAGGAACTTCAGATGATAGTTTATTCTGTAAGAACAGACAAATAAAACACATTTGTTGTTGGAACTGGTCCACTGCATAGCCTCAGACTGTCTCAGAGGAGCACGGAATCCACTGAGGTAGCTACGGTAACACCACTAGGACATACAGAGCGGCAGCTACGGAAACACCACTAGGACATATACAAGTGTGATATGCAGTGAACCAAGTGCTATATATCTTAATTTGAACAACAAAACGATGTCTTGTACTGCTCAATAGTGGGCAAATGAACAACTCAATTTAACTAACTATTTAACTCTGTTACATAACCATTAGATTAATCTGTCAATTAACTTTTTTGATTATTCAATTAATCTCTGTGATTAATATAGACGTTAAAGTACAGTGAAATGAGGTAATGAAGAACAAAATGCCCATCACTAGTTCTGAATTCAAGTCGCATAGAAATCGCTTGATATATTTACACAGACGATTTAATTTTATTTTTAATTAATTCATTCCCTGAGCTCTTGGTTCTAATCTGAGCAATATGTGATAATGAGATTCTGGTCTCTTTTAGGCTACTTGTTGTTGCCAGACATTATGTAAATACACAAACAACCTAAGGGTTATAATTATAAGATATATCAGGAGCAGTAATATGTCGGATAATCATTTAGTGCAAAATATGCCATAGCCTACTGCATTGGTTCTCAAACTGTTTTGACTCAGGGCACCCCTGCATTACTTTGTCATCCATGGCACCCCAGAATCACACTGTTACGTTTAGAATCGTATACGGTACATACATAGGCAAATCCTTCCCCCTAAATACAGTTTATGTCACAGAGGAAAACTTGAGAGAATATCAGTTTCCATTAAAGAACAGATTGAAAATAACTCTACACTTGAGCTTGTAGATCATCTATTTTCGGTGAAGACAGTTTAGGTGTATAGAAAAATATCTCATGTGCAACTCAGGTGTGTTTTACTAAGTCTAGAGGGTATAAGTGATTAAACTGAAGTGATATTGATGAATTCCAAACATTATCAAAGCATTCTGAGGCACCCCTGTTCCTGGTCTTGTGTCACGGCTGACGGCACCCACTTTGAGAAACCCTCTTATACAGTACACACACACACACACACACACACACACACACACACACACACACACACACACACACACACACACACACACACACACACACACACACACATTGACTTGACTTAACTCATTTCCATTTGCAAGGTTGCAATCCAAAACATCAGCATGGCTAATACGTATTTCTGTATGTAGGCTACTAGTCTACCATGCTGATGTTTTGGAAACACAAACTGAAGAAAAAATGATATGACTTTAAAATCCTAGCACTTTAAGTGGTGTTAGTAAGTATCATAATTATTCTCCCATGCATGCACATGGTAATGAGTTCATTACCAAGTTAGAAGTTGTAGCCGTCTCTCATATGTTAATTATCTTTATATTTAGTAACAGTGAATTCTGCCATTAATTACGTGTATTTATCCAGCTTGGAAATGTAAACCTCGAGCGATCAGGTTGTTCTTAATTGACTGTTTGGCAGTTTGCGCCTTGGAAACCACTGGCCGTTGGTCAGGGGAACTATTACTGCTCATTAGGCGACGTAATAGCATCAAGTGTCCGCTAGGGAAAGTCATCAGCTACTGTATTGTCCTTATCATTACTGACACACACCTTTACCTGTCTGTAAATAGTCGACCAACACAGTAAATGCTTGCAAATCCCCAGAGCCCATGGGCTGTCTGCTCTGCTCTCCACAGCCGTGACAGATGTCAACATGAGGAAGACATGTCCTTGGGTAAATCCTCAGAGGGAAGGGGAAAGTGGTGGGCTGTGTATGTGATGTAAGGAGTCCTTGGCGGGTCAAGGAACATATGTTTGGGATGAACTGATGTTGTTTAACCACTTATGCCATTATACTGTAGCAAAAAATGGCGATTTACAATTGGTCAGACTCATTTCCCTATTACATATTTGCTATATGAAAGTGGTTGCATGGATTTTAGCCTATTATTAAGCCCTGCCTACTGTTTGTACATCAAATATTGAAAATAGCTCATGTACAAGCTCAGTGTAGCATTGCTATTTTCACCAAATGTTCAACTTAATGAATCATTGGAGAAACTAAAACAGTAATCTTACTAAAATGAAAGAACAATGCTGCATTTTTGTCAGGTTAGACCTGACTAACAACAGCTCATGAAATGTACAAGACCTAGTCATGCATGAGTCATACTGAGGACCTAGTCCTGATTGGCTGCCACACACGCTGCTGTCATGTAAATAAGCAGGTAACAGAAATCTTTAGAGACACCCAATGTTATGTAACGTAATGTTATGAATGAGACCGTCCGGTTGAGAGGAGCATTCGTTACTAAATGAAGAAACCAGCGACAAATATCACTATGTGATCATTTCTTGTTTTTTGTACAAGTTCTATTATAGAACGTGTACAAAAAACAAGAAAGAAGAAATCTTCTATATGTACTAGGCATGCCGAATAAAAAAAGTAATCTTGGAGCCATTTTGTTTATTTGTTTGTTGAGCCTTCTGTCTCTGGAGTTTGCATGTAGAGCCTCTAGTTGAAGAGTGAACAAATACTGCGACATTTGAGCTACTTATTATTGTTTGTATTGTCATTTCAGCTCATGTAGGAGCACAGTGCGGCTCTCTGCAGCAAGCAAAGCGTGGCCCTACAGTTCAGCTGACTTTCCATTGTGTGCCTGCCGGCACGTTCTGTGTATTATCTTCAGGTGCAACCGGGGGCAGCAGACTGAGTCGGGATTAGATCCGAGTCTTTCTGTCAGACGGGTATATTGCTTCTCATTCACTGGATACACCTCATGCCTATAATTTATGCTCCGTCGTACAGCGAGGCCACGAACCGAAAATAGCCAATCTATAAGCTCCCAAATGCGGTGCATGGTGCACCCACAACGCGCTTATGAGCGTGTAGATCCGCTATTTTCAGCACGCGACACCTTTACACGACGACATATGAGTCAGGCTTCAGACAGTGTTTGCCCAGGATAAATGTTAGACCTATATGGATATGCTTGACTGATGTCGCGGAAACTCCACCAACCAAACGTAAATATTATTCCCCCAGTGTGAGCCATGCTGGCTGGTGAGGTAGTGTCAGCAGGACATTCAACGACTCTATTATACTGTACCTGGCAGGGCAAAAAACAACTCAGCCAGAATGCCCCACCATGTGCAACACATACATCCTTCACGACTGGAATTCTGGTATTCTCGCCAGCTTGGCCTCCAGTATACTTTCCAATTTCATGGTGTGATTTGCTTCTTTGTGTGTGTGTGTGCGTTTGTTTGTCTGTGAATCTCCGGCATTGCTGGACCAATCAGCAAGAAACTTTGCAGCCACACTCCCAGAAGGCTGTAGAAGAACCTCCACCCTAAATCTTTCAAACCTATAACGATTGCTACACGTTTTGGCCTATAACTCTTGAATCGTAGGTTACACCATACTGTATATATGACTGACACAGCCCTGGGTATAGGCAACCTGTCCTGGCAGAGACCTGTGCACTTCTGTATAGTTGTAATCTGAATCCAATACATATTATTTCATACAAAAATGTATGCTAGCTACATTGTAGGGTTTGTCTATAGGCCTACATTCTTGGTCATGGGTGCCTGACACCAATTGAAGCCCGGTTTACAGGAGATGGGCTGGGGCTACAAATGTATGTGTAATAGGGTTATCATTCAAATGTAGCAGCTAATATGAGATGTTAATTTAATTCTTATTTCTACTCTCTGGCACGAGTTACTGTATATACTTACCCAGGCCTCTCTCCATGCGCTGCAGCCTCGGGCTCTTCTCCACTGCAGGGACCGAGGCTCCATACAGGGGTGACCCGGGAATAAATAATGAACACACTTCACAGTCGCCTCCCAGGACAGATGGCTTTGTTTCAACCTCCGTTATCGTCACCTCTATAAATACTGCCTGATTATGTGGCGCCGTGTATAGGCATGTCTGTAAACACAGCGCCCTCATATACCATCCTGCATACGAGCAGCAGAGAAAGTGTGTTTTCCAATGCATAATGAGCCCTGCATATACTGCATGGTGTCTTCATTAGCGGCGGCTGGATTAGATTGCAGTCACAGTTCACAGACACGTGTCTAAAGTCTCTTGAGCCTCCGGGCTACCAGAACCTGTGGGAATTTGATCATCTTTTATTCACTTAAGTAAAAGTAAATGTAGCAATACAACAATTAAAAATACTCTATATATTTACTTGAGTAAAAGTACAAAGGTTTTGGCATCAAAATATACTTTACCATAGCCTCACTCATCTGCGAAGAGTAAAGCCTGCAGTCACAACCCACGGCAGAGAGTGCCTAGTCGGAAGTGTCGGGGCGGAACGTCCGTCGATAGATTTCGACCAATCTCAACACTTTCTTTCACGGAGAATGTAAACAGATTTGTAATGCATCAATGTCATCTCCTTGAGCGGTACTTCCGCCAAAATCCCACTACTTCCGCCAAATTCCAGCATGTCCGTTTATGCACTCAGCAGTGTACTGTAGGTCTTGCCCAGCCTGATTTACCATGGTAAAATAACTCAAATATTTCGCCAATAACCGATCTAAGATTGCGATGCAGCGGGTTGTGAGCTTGTAGATCTGCTATTTTTGAATAGATAATTTATTGGCTCAATTGATTAATGTATGAAATAATAATCTAAATCTACAAACTGGTAACTGGTAAAGTTTTCAAATAAGTCTTTGAGAGCCTCTAATGCACTCTGCCAACACCCAGCCCAAAGCATGCCTCCTGTTTGGCTCCGGGGTGGAGTGCATTCCCATTGCTCTGCCTGTGAGCTGTGACCCTGTCAAGACTCCACACCTGGGAGATTTGATGAGAACTCCTAGCTTTGGCAGCAAGAGACAGTACAGAGTAGGCTACTGATGTATGGTGTGACGTCACTGACGTGTGTGTGTGTGTGTGTGTGTGTGTGTGTGTGTGTGTGTGTGTGTGTGTGTGTGTGTGTGTGTGTGATAAGTACACGTATATCCTGTTGAAACAAAGCTATCTAACATAATGTAAAGGACCAGTATTGGCAGACCTGCTGTTTCATTGACTTTAATTCCTATAGTTTGATGGCCTCACCAGCAATTTTTGTTTTATTTCACTTTGACTGTATTCTCTTTGGTGAAATCGAACAAACATTATTCAATTCTTATTGTTATTCATTAACATCCAAAGGACAAAATAGTCTTCAAAACAAAACAAAACAAAACAAATGCAAAACAGCGAATTGAGACACCAAATAATGTGTTATTGTCAGATACTCCCATACATTTGATTTGATTTGATTTAGAAAGTAGATGATTTTGTGAATGCATGTTATTTGTTGACGCTCCCAGTCCCTAATCAGGCTGCACGCGCGTTTCTTTAAAACACTCCGGTGGCCCCGCCCCCTCCCCCTCCCCCCCACAGCTGCAAACGAACAGAGAGCAGAAGTTGAACAGACTAGCTCTCCAGTCCAGTCCACTCCATTTCCAGTTCGAGAAAAATAGTGAAATAAACAACTTTTTAATGCAGGTTCCACCTCGTGGAAGACGGGAAGTTTAGTGTTGCAATAGTGTTGTCAGGCCAGGGAGTTAAAACTGCACAGTACAGTCTGTAAGGTCAAGTGAAAGACTCGCCATGAATCATAACAAACAACAAACAAAACTGAGCTGCTCTTCTTTCCAATTGTGTAAACTTATTCGACAGGTGAGTTAACGTGCGTGTGTAAGATAGTGCCCAGCGTGTGTGTGTGTGTGTGTGTGTGTGTGTGTGTGTGTGCGTGTGAAATAAGAACATAAGGTGTCGTGTCAATAGTATAAATACAATGTGTTGATATGATTCGATAGATTTTGGTAAAAGAAATGTAAGTAAACACACTATAACTTAGGGATATTTCACTTTCAAATGTTTGGGAGCTGCATTTTAATGTCTACCCAGGCTTTTGTATAAGGACCCCAGACAGTTATTAAGTTGCTTGATTCATTATATATGACATTCATCCAATAAGGTTCCACTGTAACTTCAAACTCCATTTTAATCATGATGGATTCATTGAAAACACCTGAAAGTGATATCCCTTTAAACCCAGGAAAAAAAGCTAAACAAAACACTTTCATATTTGCAATGTGGTCCTGCACCACCACTAATATCCTTGTATGAAACCTCAGACTTAACTTGGCCAATTTGTTTGTTTGTTTAATTCAAAGTGTTATTGAAGCAAGTGTGAAGGCGGGAGGCTCCATCTCTATCCATGGGTTCCAAAGGTTGACGCTGGCCATCAGTTAAAGGCTATACCACAACTACAGTATGAAGTCCGAAAACGGCTCAAGGTAAAGTAGAAACCTTTTTTGTTGTTGCTGTTCCTTGTCTTGTATGCAGTGTATAATTACTAGCTGTCCTATTGCTGACATTTTGGGACAATGGCCAAATGTTCAGTGACTGTTTCTGGCTCTGGAATTGAATGCTGATGCCAATCTACACTACAGTTTATATATTTTGTGTTGTCTACTGTTGAAGGTTTGCTATTTCCTTTAAGTTCAAGCTATACAGTAGGTGTTTGGCTTTGACATTGGAATAGAAGACGTGTGAATCTGCACTGCAGTAGGCCTATGTCTGCTGTGTTGTGGCTGATGTTGAAGGTCTGACATATTGATTATTGACTGCCACTGGCAACACTTCCTCTGTCTATGTAGGCCTATTCATCATGGCCTTTCTTTCTTTCTTTCTTTCTTTCTTTCTTTCTTTCTTTCTTTCTTTCTTTCTTTCTAATTCTTTCTTTCTTTTTTTCTTTCTTTCTCTGTTATCAGACATAGGCTATAGTCAAGGGTCCCAAACTGTGGTGCGTGCAGCCCTTGTGGTGCATGAACGCCCTCGGGGTGACATGTAAAGGGTAATGGCGCTTTTATGATGTTATTTTATTTAACAAACAGCAAAATCTAGTAAGCACTGTTGCAGCTGTGGAAGTATACAGCAGCTAAGTGTCTGTCAGTATACAGTGACATTCTGTCATTATTTGACATAATCATATTACATTCTTTTGGCCAAATACAATGAGACTGAGTGTTAGGGGGTCAGGAAGTAACAGGGGTGCACACCGCACGGCCAAAAAGGATTGGGGACCGCTGGTCCCGGCGCTATACTGACCCATTATTTGAGTGAAAGTATAGAGCTGTTGCTGTCTGAACGAGAGGGCAGCACCTTTATCGTTTTCTTATATACCTCATTTTGAACGGTGTTGATACGGCACTGACATTTTGGTGGTGTGGCGGCTGGGGTTTTGTGTTGTTTTTGTCTTTCCTGATGATTTGATAGTGGTTCAGGTTCAGGTTTATTTGTCATTTGTATAGATACAGAGTATACATACAATGAAAATTATTTTGCTCAGAGCACTCTCAGTCTTACATACACAGGACATAAACAAACATCTATAGTGCAAGAAAAAGACAAAAAACAGGAAAAGAAAAGTGCAAGTGAAGTGAAGTGCAATACAGTTCGAGGTCAGCTGTTCAGCAGCCTGACTGCCTGGGGGTAAAAACTGTTACTGAGACGGGTGGTACGAGATTTGATGCTCTGGTAGCGTTTTTTGGAAGGGAGTAGTTTGAACAGGGTATTTGTGGGGTGGCTGGTGTCTTCCATGATGTTATGGGCTTTTTTCATACAGCGAGTGGTGTAGATGTTATGGAGACTGGGTAATTCTGTAGTGCCGATGATTTTAGCTGCTGTTTTAATGGTCCTCTGCAACCTATTGCAATCCTGAGCGGTCGTGTTACCGTACCACACTGTGATACAGCCAGTTAAGACACTTTCAATTATACAGCGATAAAAATTCACTAGACCTTTTGTACTTAAGCCAAATTTTTTAAGGCGCCTCAGAAAGTACAGTCGCTGCTGCACCTTCTTGAGGATGTACTCGTTGTTGAGTGACCATGTGAATGTGTCTGTGATATGTATGCCCAGGAATTTTAAGTTATCAACTATGTCGACAGATGACCCTTTTGATGGAAATGGGGGTGTGGATACCTTTGGACTTCCTAAAGTCTACAATGATTTCTTTGGTCTTATTGGTGTTAAGTGAGAGGTTGTTGTTATCGCACCATAGAGTTAGATCCTCTATCTCCCTCCTATAGGCCCTCTCATCACCGTCGGTTATCAGTCCGATCACTGTGGTATCATCCGCAAATGATACCACAATTATGATGTTATTCTCATATCTGGCGACACAATCAAATGTAAACAAGCTGTACAGCAGAGGACTGAGGCAGCAGCCTTGGGGCGCACCGGTTCTGGTGAGAATTGTGGATGAGGTTCTCTCTCCTATGCGCACACACTGGGGCCTACCCGTCAGAAAATCAAATAGCCAGTTACAGATGGAGCTGCCCACACCAAGGCCACTGAGTTTCAACACTAATTTAGATGGTACAATAGTGTTAAATGCGGAACTATAGTCTATGAACAGTAGTCTGACATAAGAGCAGTGATGTTTGGGGTTGTTATGGAGTTGTATCACTTTGACGTTTCTCACACCACTGCTTGCAGATTCCCTGCAAATCCATCCACACCTGATTGTACCCATACATACCGCAAGTAGTCTACCTACCGCACGGCTCATAGCACAAGTTGCTCAATTCTTTGAAAACGTTCCGTGTCAGTACTGTGCTCTCCGTCATATATGTTGTCTGAGTGGGCCAAAGACATGCTAACCGCCTTCTTAGACACGTGCAGTGTGGGGTTTCTATAGCAATGGGCCAGTGACATGACATGAGCCCTGTGAATGAGTTACAGACAGTGCCTACAGACAGACGAGAGACGACAAATGCAGTTGTATGCTATACGCTTGTTTGATGTTAATGTTCAATTAATCGCTTCTTGTTGTATGAAGCAAATATTTAACTGTCATTTAGAAATGAGGTCGCATCGGCGTCTGCCCTTAGAGTAAGACTAAGGGCCGATTCATACTCCTATTTTACCGCTGTAGTGCCGAAATGATTTCGGCTCGTCACATTGTAGGCTCTACAGAGCCGAACCGACTTTTATTCGGCTCTAAAATAGGAGTATGAATCGGCCCTAAGAAGACTAGCTGCCAAAATGAACAATTGTGTTTGCATAAGGGGGTGTCTGTGTGTGTGTGTGCGCGACTGTGCGTGTGTCTGTGTGTGTTCTCACAGTGGTTTTGAAGTGCACATGTGGATTGGCATTATTGCATATGCATGCATGGAGTGCTGCATGCATTTCCGTATGCTGAAAGGCTCTCCATGCACTATAAGGGCGCGAGGCTTTGAACTCTTCCCTGCCGGGAGAAATCAATTTGAGGTCGCTAAGGAGGCGAACCCCCTCCTCAACCTGCCTGTCGTTTTACATATCCATGCAGGATGGAGAGCCAGAGGTATGACGTACATTTACTCTAGCACAGAGTATCCTACTTCAGTGCAATTTTGAGGCACTACTTTCAGTATTTTAATTGTTTGTAGCTTTTGTAACTTCTACGAATACATCTCGTAATTAAATATTGTATGTTTTAAGCTTAGTTACCAGTTATACAAAGCATACTTAAGACATAATTATTGTATACTTCGGCTATTTGGAAAATAGTCAATCCACAAGATCACAACGTGTCGCATCGTGACGCGTGAGCTTGTAGATCTGCTATTCTTTTTAAATATGTGATACATAAAGTAAAAATAAATAAATAACTGGTACTTTTAATTTGGGCCAATCGAGAACGAGAACACCGCTCAGAACAGGGCGTCAAAGAAGTGGCGCCCGGCTATATTCGGTTACCTCAAGCTATATTAGTTTTGCACTTTTACTCAAGTAAAGTTCTGAATACAGGACTTCCATTTGCAACGGAATATTCAAACATGTAGTATCGCTACTTTTACTTGAGTAAGAAATAAAATAAAATCCACCATCACCAGTATGGAGCCATGGTCGCATGGCGTGAGATTCCATTGGACCAAACCTCCGCAGAGGACAGCCTAGCGACAGCAGGCGAACCCCCCATACAGTACCAAGCGTTCCTAAACCTGTTAAGGCTTAATCTCCATGCTTATTTCCAGCGGGAAGCCTGTGTTTGATGACCTTTTTTAGCCGCAGGGCAGGCGCTTTGTGCCCCTGAGAGAGATGCGGACCCCCCCCCCATCCCCTCTAGTCCACTGGCTGAGTAAGCACTGATTAATGTGGTGGTGGTGGTGGGGGGGGGGGAACTCGGTCTGACTCACAACCGCCAGGGCCTGTCACACACTCTACTTAACTTCTGGAATGAAAGTCCTCCGGAGTGGATTGGGGCTTAGTTTACAGATCTGGCCTTTACTGAGATTTAGGCGAAGTGTTCCTGACGGCCTTCGCTGGCATTTCCAAAATGTCTCAGCAATGTTCAAAAGGTACAAATAAATATATATACTGTGTGTGTGTGTGTGTGTGTGTGTGTGTGTGTGTGTGTGTGTGTGTGTGTGTGTGTGTGTGTGTGTGGGGTGTGTGTGTGTGTGTGTGTGTGTGTGTGTATCCCCACCCCCACCAACATATTTTTCAAACCTTTTCGGAAATCCTCACAATATGTCAAAACGCAAGATCTACAAGTTTAACAATGTGTCATGATGCTACATGTGAGTTTATAGATTGGCTATTTTAGCTCATTTGTATGAGGTTCAGTGATTTTTATTTTTATTTTATTTTTATTTATTTGACGGGGACAAAGCTCATTAATCAACATGTCAGTTTTCATGTCAGCGTTGATGCCATGTGTGCATATGTGCAAGCACCCAACACTATATCCATACAAAAACACAATACAATACGGTACAATACAGGAACAGATCAACATGGTACAGGGGACAGAACAACTGCAAAGTGAAGTGAAAAATGACACTGGTGATGAATACCAGTGAATGATAACCACCGGACAACACGGGTTGGTGATCACATTCGCTCATATCGAGTTCTCACAAAGTTAACCTACCAAAGTCTCTCCAGCAAAAATACATCTCACTGCTTTTCCTCCCTTCCACTCTTCATGTTTTATTAATGTCATATGCCGTTGAGTAGGTCTCTCCTAACGGACTTACCAGGTCATCCCTTTCCTTGTCACAAATCAAATTAGCCCAGGCTGTGATTAATCATGGGGCCTGCGAGCCCAGTGAAAAGGGGCTGACACCTTATTAATTTCCTTAATTACATCTCCTATTAAGGTTTCAGAATCGTCCCCTCTAATTACGGCGCCTTTGACTCCCAACTCCTTCAACATGGCTACGCAAATTATTTGTGCAACTGCAGGAATTTAAATGGATTTCATTTGATATCGGGCGAGTGTGATTAATGTTGTAAAGCAAAGGAGGGGAAGAGGTCGGGCTGGAAGGTTGTCAAACTGATTTGATTTAAATTATTTATTTCTGTAGGGTGGTGGCCTGCAAAACAGGAAGTCTGACTGAGCGAGAAAAAGAGTGGCTGAGGGAATGCATGAACAAGTGAGAGAGTGATGCTTAAACATAAGGCAGAGGTTCTCAAACCGCGCGTCCATTTCACAGGTGCTCACGTAAATAGTAAATACGCTTGCGTTGTTGCGCCTCAACTTACGAAAAAACCCCAAAATGTAGGCCTCTCATTGATAATAATTACTAGGCGCGTTAATCGCTGCCCATCTGACAGGACCTTAAGAATGTACAAACCTGTAAGGGTCCCCCTCAACCTTAAAGGTGTAGTGGATATAGTCTTCCTACTATTCCTACCCGACACCTACCCTGGTGTCGGGTAGGATTAAAGACTAAATCCAGACTAAATTGTAGCTTTAACATTCAGCTGGCTATTGCTGTGGAACTGTATGTTACAGCACTTTATCAATACACCAGACAACATGATTCAGGGTTTTTTTTTGTTGTTGTTGCTGGAAATGGATCACAAAGAAGACCAGGATTAAATTAAAGCTCAAAGAAAGATCATCGTCTGTAATCACAGTTTAACATGTTTTAAGGCTGAAAATTTACAGTAAATGTGTCCCCGCAACTAATTTCACTATTTGAGGAAATCTCATAAAGTAGCATCTTTCGAAGAATCCAATTTCATCATCCCTTGATAGCGCCTTCTGTGGAGTCTAAATATTGCTATTTACTATGCAGTACAACAATTATCTACATCCAACAGCGCTATGTGCTCCCGGCCGGTGGAATATTATGAATCAGCCAAATGATCAACACATTTCATATGAGCTAGTAGATGGGGTTGCGCAGCTATGCTGCCGCTGTCATTATTTGTGTTTGGAAGGCAATTCTGGAGTTGCTGAAATGAAAAAGAGAGATTATGTGGCTGAACGCACACGGCCTGCCTATGAATCATAGGCGAGAGGACTGTGTTGTTTAATCGATGACACCGTGCAGACATTCATTTACTAAGTTGGCTTGTACGAAAAAGAGAGTTGAAATAGTTCCACTGCTGGAAAATGCACTGCCCGTGGTATGATGTATACTGTATGAAGTACTGTGGCAGGGGAGTTCCCTGGCTGCGCTGGCCCTCTCTGCATAGCGGAGAGGGCCAGCGGGCCCAGCGGGCCTGGGTTTTCTGCTGTGGACATTTCACGTGAAATGCCACAGAATTGCACAAAACCATTTCCATGAGTTATGACTTTCAGGCATTCATTAGAGCATTATTCCAAATGTCGTCTTGATGAAGCTGCACTGCCCCCGAGTGTAAATGTACCCCTTTGGGGGTCCAATTGTAAACTTGTGATTTTGCAGTGTGGAGTAAAAAGTGTGTCACTGCTGTATTGTTAATGCTACATTGAGCAGCACATACCTTTTTTTAAATCATCTTCACCAGTATCAATACAATCATTCTTCAACATGAGCAAACTGTTACATTTAAGCCACCAGGATTAATTATTACATTCGATGTAATGCACGCCAGGATTCCCCCCGTTCAACCGGGGGGAAATAGTCACTCATACTCATCATAATATTGAAATAATTTCAGGTGAATTAAATTGTAGTTAAATTATCATCAATCATCTGACTATGGGGACACCCCCAGATCACCTTCCAGAAAGCCAGTGCATTAGGCCACTGCCGGGCTGTCTCGAAGACAGCGAATGGGTTCCTCTGAGTTTACTGTCTGACCTCTGCACCTGCAAACCAGGCGGCTGCTTCATTTATCACTGTGATGTGCCTCTCTGATGCCAAGGGATGACAGGGGCCTCCAACATTGAGACACACCACTGGCCCATATCTGTCCAGAGGGCTCTGCCCCATCATTCTCTAATAGATCGACCAGGGACAAGAAGTGAGAGCAGACAGAGAAGGCCATCCTTTTTTTTATCATTTAATTATGCTTAGTATTCATTCTTATGCCACAAAGTAGTCTTATGTCCAGAAAGTAGTATGTTTTCATTTTAACTTTCTGTAGCTTGATAGATCCTATAATTCATAATTTTTCGTATTTCTTTCAGAGATGGAAGTTACTTAGGCAGGGCTCGAAATAGCGACCATTTTGGTCGCAAATGCGCCTGAATTTTAACCTTTGCGACCTAAAAATATATTTGGGAGCACCAGTGCTACTACAAATAATTACTGTGGTGCGCCTGGCTACAACGATCAATTCTCGAAAAACGGGCGCTCTGAGCCGCAGCCGCTCTATCCAACTCCACTGCAGACTCCTGTCTGCTAGCTGCACTAGCACTTGATGCTAACAAACCAACGTGTGTAGTTAACTACTCTTTGACACAACGGTACGGGACAACGTTGAGCGCTGCATCGCTCACATTCCAGAGCGCCTCGGCTCGCAACTTCACTATGTGTCAGAAAGTACATTATTTCAAGGCAGCGATTCAGAAAAGACCGGAGCGGTACGCTACGGACTCTGTGATTGTGAATGTAAAAGAGGAGGAGGCGGACCGGCGTGTGTGTGTGTGTGTGTGCGTGTGCGTGTGCGTGCGCTCGCGCGCTTGCAAGAGAGAGAGAGAGGGAATGAGAGAGAGGTAGGGAATGAGAGAGAGGGAGGGAGAGAGAATAGCAGACTTGTAAGTGTTTCTACCTGGTTTCTACATAGCAGCAGTATTGCTACTTTTACTTAAGTATAACATTAGAGTAATTTTCCAGCACTGAAGTGGTAGGCATAGTGAGTAGGCATAGCTATAAATACCATGTTTTACATAGAAATTATTTTATATTAGAAATTCTAATTATATGATAGGTGAAAAACACAAAACAAAGAAAAAGAAAACGGGTGATGTGACTGGCCGGAATCAGTGTAGACTAGAGGGTCCTCAACTGGAGATGTTTGATGCCTCGGCCTCTTTGAAGAGATGGATGGATGAGGGACAGAAAGTCTGGACACTACATTTTAAATTCTGGCATGTATTTTTATACTTTAGTCATTTTATGTTATTTGTAAACCACACGTTATATTATTGTTTTTATGAATGTAAAAAATCGATTACATATTAGTGCTCCTTAGATTTTGGTGGGTGCTCCTAATTTTTTTCTGGTGCTCCTTCATTTTGAAATTGGGAGCACCAGTGCTACCAAGTAAAAAAGTTAATTTCGAGCCCTGTTAGGTTTTATATATTTTGTCTATTATTGCAGTTTGTCCACAATAGATGTTCTTAGATATATAGAAAAGGGGAAAAAAAGAAACCCACTTAGCAGTGACATCATCTGTACTGTAGGCAGGTTCGGTTATTTTAAACAAGATTTAAAATTTGTATTATTTGTATTAATGCGAGAGCAAGGGCTTCTATTATCGCATGTAAACCTTCCTGGAAGAGAAAAACTGTGGTTTAGCTTGGATTCCCTATTGATGATGTCACTCATCTGTCCACAGTGGGTTTGGGTGACGAATATATCGCAATCGTGGATTGGATGAGTCTATCGCCGAATATATAGCTGTTATGTATTTGCCATACCAGCCTTTAACCCTAGAAACATTTCTGTATATTGAACTTTTAAGAAAAACGATTATGCCATTAGAGGCCTACATAACTTTGCTCTCACATGTTACCATGATATACATTGTATTTCAAAACGCCCAGCCCTACCACGCTTACACTTACATTCACAGCGTCTTTAGTTTGGCTGCCAACTGTGCATGGTGACTGTTTATTTCTCGCTTGTACCACAGCAGCCAACAGCCTGGCATGACCAGACTGTGTATGGTTTCACTTTGGCATAATGATCTGGTCTCTAGGCTAAGCAGCCACAGCTTCCACCATGCACGCCATGTCACGTGCCGCATGCCTGCCCAAACTGACTCGCCAGGCAACGGCCCAAAGAACGCCACAGCCGTGAGACCTGTGAAAAGCCACATATGTCATTCAAATAGACCAATGAAACTGGCACAGCAACATTCACTTCTCAACTGTACACGTAGTAAAATGTCTCATATTTTATTCTGTAATGTATTCCTCGCGGCGCTGCAACATTAAACGACACGGGTAAAATGTGCAACTGCGGTCGTGTAAATGAAGGAAAGAAAATGCTGCAATGAAGACAATTTTTACACAGCTAGATTTGCTGCCATCACATTTTTTTTAATATACCATCTGTCTACCCAGTTGTGCTCATTGATGCGGCCTGACGAATGGAAAGCATTGTGCTGATGGCTTGGCCAGTGGCATCTCGCTTCCAATGTGGATCAATGGGCATCGCCTTGAGACACGGACACCATTCCATTTGGGATGATGGCTTGGGAAAACAAGGTGATGGGGAAGGTAATACAAAAATACAAGTTCCCTGGAAAGTCATATACCCAGCCAATGGCATGGGAATAACATCTAAATTGATTTCTGCACCATGCTCATGTTGACATTGATTGGATCTGAGCCACAAGACTCTTATTGGTACCCATGTAGCTGGATGGAGGATATGATCTGAGCCACAGGACTCTTATTGGTACCCATGTAGCTGGATGGAGGATATGATCTGAGCCACAGGACTCTTATTGGTACCCATGTAGCTGGATGGAGGATATGATCTGAGCCACAGGACTCTTATTGGTACCCATGTAGCTGGATGGGTAGATATGATCGTATGCCTTTGCCCCCATAATGCTCTGTGTGACTGCGTCCTGATGTCTTAACCCATTTAGGCCTGACATTGAGAAAAGAAAGAAAACGTTCGCTCTGAAAGAATATATTTTCAAAGATTTGTGCTGCATTTTTACGATTTTTCAAAAATAGCAGACAAGCTCGTAGCGTGCCACTCGGTGGCGCGCTATGAGCTTGTAGATCTGCTATTTTTCAATAGCTAAAGTATTACATAATGCAACTCTGTTTGTGAGCTGTCTCTGTAGTGCATGTCTGCGTGTGCTCTTGGAAGTGTAAACAGTGCAAACATGGTGCTTTATATAAATTCCACCTGCCTAAGGAGTGAAAGAAACGATTGCTTTCAATCCAAATGGAGCATTTCCTGGCCCTTCGGGGTGAATCGCTCTCTTCGCCCATGTGTTTGCACTCATACGTCAAACACTGTTTCCTTGTGCATGCTTCCTCCCTGATCGCCCAATCAACTTTGACCTTAACATCCAAGGCACTCTGTTCCAGTGAGGTGAAAAAAAGCCTTTTTTATTTAAGAGTTAAGGCATGGCAAAGAACATTACAAAAAGGACCAACACGTTTGGGCATTCAGCCTTCGTCAGGGTCCCTAGGCAAGGTTATGATTTAACCTCACCAACGAGCACCTGTATTCAGTTCAACAAACAAAGGACCACGGCAGCACTCCCTTCCTCTTTTAGACTTTGACCTTACTTCCGGGTCTATGAAAACTGTCAGCTTCATTTTATTCCATCTCTAGCAAATTACATGGTGGACTATAATCGTACTTTATCTCAATGCTATTGCAGTGTTTTGTCTTACTTGAAACATCAAACTCATTTATATTTTGGCACTTCGGGACCGTTAGTCTACTGGAAGCCCCCATAGGTCCTATGTTAGACCCAGAAATGTTGTTTAATGTAAACGTTTATGATTCAAATGTCATCTATAGGCTTAGCAGATGAGATTAAGCGTGGTTGCTAAAAGTTCCACGTTGAGCAATTTGAGTTATTAGCATAATATGTGACCATAATATTAACATCCTAAGGCAAAAAACCCCCCATCATTCTTTAAGTAGCGTGTGACATATGAAACTAGGGGGTTTTCATGATTCTGAATCCATTCCAAGCATTAGTTTTACACAAAAACACTCCTTGGGAGGAAAACAGCCATAGCCTTCATTACAAATGAGATGAGGTCAGCACATTTGGGTAGCTATGTTCGTTTTAAGCGACCATTTAGCATTTTAGTATAGTATAGTATTTTTAGTACCAGTGGTCTTCCGTCTCTCCAGATTTTTAGAGCAGTGTTTCTCAAGAACCTCTGAACCTTTTCAAACCGTGCCCCCCACCCCGACAAGCACTTGGAATGTAGGAGTTGAGGCAGTCAATGTAGTTTGACTCCAAACATAAATATTGTGAAAATAGCTAATCTAACCTCCCTGGGGGTCCTGAATCCTGGCCCACAGGTTGAGAAGTGAGAACCACTGCTTTAGAGAACGGAAAATACATTTTCAGATGGAAATAAGGTTTTATCCAAGCAGGAATGAGAGAACTCCTACAGGATCCAGGCTGAACAAGTGAAATTGGAAGTGATGAAAGAAAAATTATCAAACTAAATTGTGACTGGAACACTGTAATAAACTGTGATAAATGGGTACTGGATAAAATTGGTGTCCATCCTGAAAATGTATTTTCTGTAATTACAGTGCTGCTTACTGTTACTATAGAACCCCTGTTACTATAGAAACTTAACTTAAACCTAACTTACCTTAATTGTAACAAAAGAAAACCAAACAAAAACATTTTCGTTTTAACCACATAATATCACTAAGATGTATATAAAAAATATAAACCGACATGTAATGCATATGAAACATTGTGCTGCCGTTTAGAGAGTTGAATAAGACAGCAGAAATCCACATTCGATGCACCGTGTGTGTATTTTTTTAAATTGCAAGTCATTCTGTATGCCAACTATAATGCACACTGCTGCACCAATACACAATTCTACAATGTGTATGTGTTTTATTGATGCATCGAGAGCTTTTGATTGCATTAATCATGAGAAACCTTTTTATAAATTATTGCAAAGAGGGGTCACTGATTTCCTAGTCAGAATCCTGGTCTTCTTGTATGCTCACCAGACGATGAGAGTAAAATGGGGGAGGTCAACCTCTGCTCCTTTTGGTGTAAACAATGGTGTCAGCCAGGGCGGGATTTTAACCCTTTTCATTTTAACGTCTATATGCACATGCATGTGGTACAGGATGTAGGGTTGGAAACCTGCTAATTAATCACCTTATGTATGCAGACTATTTGGTCATCTTTAGTCCATCATATAGTGCTGGTCTTCAACAGCTGCTGAGTTCATGCTCACAGTACGGTGCTGACTTTGACATTAAATATAATGCAAAAAAGAGAAAGATTATGATTGTTCGAAGCAGGGACGACAGACATCTAACCTTTCCTGACTTTTGTCTCTCTGGCTCTGTCCTTAGTGTCTGCAGTGAGATTAAATATTTGGGCCACATCATCTCAAATGACCTCTCTGATGACAAGGACATGCACGTATATAGACAGCGTCGGAAGCTGTATGCGCAAGGAAACATGCTGTGTAGAAAGTGTAGCATGTGCTCAGTACCGGTGAAGATTTCACTTTTTAAATACTTCTGTACACCACCTGTGATGTCGCTACAAACAAGCCAGTATCAGACGATTCACAGTGGCCTATAATGACTGTATATGAGGCTGTTACTGAGAGCTCCAAGAAGCTCCAGTGCAAGCCAGATGTTCGTCAGTGTCTGCTGTGCTACGCAATCTTATGTATAGATTTATGTGTAGAGTATCTGAGTCAGTAAATGACATCATTGATGTCATTACTAACCCGATATGTAGTTCTGTCAGGTTCTCCTCCAGACTGTGGAACCATTGGCAAAGTTGTCTGTATGTTCGAAACTGATCATGCATGTAAATATTGTATATTTATTTCTATATTATTATTTTTGAGTGGTGCAACCACTCCTACAACCAGCAATCCAGTCCATGTACCTGTTTGTGTACGTCAATGAGCACGAGTATGTTACTTATTTATACCAGTAGGGGGCGCCAGAAACAGAGAGAGGGGTAGTGCTGTGTCTCTAATGTGAGAGAGAGAGAGAGAGGGGGGGGGGGGGGGGGGGGGATTGCACCACTCAGTTCACACGGGTGTGATTTTTTATCTATTGTATTGTTGTTTTGTACTGTGATATGGAGTCTGCAATACATATTGAATTGAATACAGTGAAGTGCGTGCTTTAACACTGAGTGAAGGGAAGACGCTGTTCCTTTCTTCATGTTAAAATACCACTGGCTTCTGCGAATAACAAAACATGATGGCATTGTCAGCTCCGGGCTAAGCCCCCAAAAGGTCACTATTTCTATTTGAATGAACATGTGCTCATGAATGTCATTATCTCAGTCTCGTCTCTAGCTCACTTCTGTATTATTCACATTCTTGTTGTACGTTATCCTGGTGTTTACAGAGGACCGAAGTCCAAATCTTGGATGGCGTCATATTAGAACTGTGTTCCATAAACAAACGAACATATTAGAACTGTGTTCCATAAACAAACATATTAGAACTGTGTTCCATAACCAAACGTATTATAACTGTGTTACATAAACAAACATATTAGAACTGTGTTCCATAACCAAACATATTATAACTGTGTTACATAAACAAACATATTAGAACTGTGTTCCATAACCAAACATATTAGAACTGTGTTCCATAAACAAACATATTAGAACTGTGTTCCACAAACAAACATATTAGAACTGTGTTCCATAACCAAACATATTATAACTGTGTTACATAAACAAACATATTAGAACTGTGTTCCATAACCAAACATATTAGAACTGTGTTCCATAACCAAACATATTAGAACTGTGTTCAATAACCAAACATATTAGAACTGTGTTCCATAACCAAACATATTAGAACTGTGTTCCATAACCAAACATATTAGAACTGTGTTCCATAACCAAACATATTAGAACTGTGTTCCATAAACAAACATATTAGAACTGTGTTCAATAACCAAACATATTAGAACTGTGTTCCACAAACAAACATATTAGAACTGTGTTCCATAACCAAACATATTAGAACTGTGTTCCATAAACAAACATATTAGAACTGTGTTCCACAAACAAACATATTAGAACTGTGTTCAATAAACGAATCACCCGGACATTTTGTCAGGTATGCGACTCATTTATGATGTCTGTCTTTGGATAAATTAGGTTTAAAAAAATCACACCCGTGTGAACTGAGGGGCGCTAATATATTAAAGTCTAACTCATGTTGATTAGGTGATGCAAAACAAACGGTGTCGACACAAACATTAAACGCCATTAACGATAAAGAGACATTTTCCATTCACTGTCAATGGCATTTAAAAACAAACATTTAACTTAAAACAAACATTAAACCTGTATATAGGAGGGGCTAGCTATTGCTGGGGCGGTTTGTTTATTTCTGGAACACAGTTCTTATGATGATCTAAGATTGGTGATCGTAATTCCAATACAAAAAATAACGCAGTGACCCAGATAGTTTGCATTGATGCCAGACTTCAGTCAGTGGTCTCTATTCAGTCTATTGTATGACTATAGCCTCGATATCCAGGCTTTTATTTACGGTATATATTTAAGCCTGGGGAAGCGATAACAGTGCAGAGGTGCGTCGCTCCCATTTTGGTGATGCCAGCGTTCTCAGCTGTTTTCTACCGGGGAGGGGAGGAGGGGGCGGAGAGTCCACCATCTGTGTTGGCCCTCTAGACCAGAATTCACACAGGCTGGGCCAGGCTATTGTATGAATAACACTTCATAATGTATGCAGCATAACTGGTTGCTCAGTGTTGTTAACCCATTCTGACCGGGCACCCATTTTGGTGTTAGCATCATGTTATGCTTTACCTATTGAAAAATAGCAGATCTACAAGCTCATATCGCGCCACCGAGTGGCGCGATACGAGCTTGTAGGTCTGCTATTTTTGAAAAATTCGAAGAATCTGATCTCAGGTCAGAATGGGTTCATCAGACCAGTGTGTGTCCAGTGGAAACCTCGTATGAATCTGATCTCAGGTCAGAATGGGTTAAGTAACTTAGTACCTTAGTACCTTTACTAGCCTATTGTATGTACTTAAGTCCTATTATACTTTGGCTATTCAGAAAAATAGCTGAGATCGGCTATTTTTGAGAACATTTGGCAAATCGTGAAATAATTAACTGCTTTTACTTTGATGACTCCTACGTATATTGATGCTAATACTTTTGCATCTTTTACTTGTGACAGGGTATTTTCTTCGTATTGTGGCATTGGTACTTTCACTTAATTAATTGAAGTACTTTAATTCTTCAGCAGCCTTTTTACATATTTCTGTGCATTTGAAGGACAGGTGAGACTGGCTCAGAGCCAAATCCAACATATTAAACAAACCTTTTGGGCTATACACCCTGGAGTGGAGATATAACTCACAGCAGGGAGAAAAAGAAAGGTAATGAATTAATAAAGAGGTTAATCTCAGGAATCTTTTCATGAAAAGTGGTGCAAGGTGAAATCCATAAAAATGCTTGGGAGGAGGAGGAAAGGCAGGCTTTTGATGAAAATGAACTTCAGGACTCCCAAGATTATCAAAGAGACGTCTTAATGTCCACGACCTGCACGAGGATCAATAAAGACCGAAGTCAGCACTGATATGGTCCACGGTTGCACCATCATTTCATGTTTATAAGCTGACAGCTGCTGTTTTTATGACCAAGAAGTTATCTGTCTCTATTCGGTCTTATTCATTTCATTACTCTGTGTGCCGATGAAGTTGCCATTAAGGATGATAATGGTGTTTACCCTGGCCAAGACATTCTGGTGAACCCTCTAATGGACATGGCAGTGAGCCCATTTTCAAGGCACCACTGAAGAAACATCCAGTTAATGCAAAAGCTTACACAATATACAGTATGTTAAATACATGTTTGTGTATTAATTAAAGGGGAACTTTGCCAGAATCATGTTTCTATCATGTTTCACAATTCTATTGCAGTGGTTTTCAACCCTTTTCATATCAAGGCCTTGCTATTATTTATTCTGCATTTGAGCCACGGACCACCATTTGATGAGATAGAGGGCTGTATTTTGCGTGTCTTAAGTACCAGGTCTTATTACCTAACTTGAGTAAACTAAAGACCTGGAGGCGTGATCAATGCCATTTGGCTATTCTGAGTGGCCAAAGAGCATTGACCACGCCTCCAGGTCTTTAGTTTACTCAAGTTAGGGAATAAGACCTGGTACTTAAGACACGCAAAATACAGCCCTTAGCCTCTTAGACCCAAAACTTCAACTGAGAGGTCAGAATAACTCATCAAAATGTATGGTTTAGGATGGTGGCATTTTAAGGAACTGGCCCCTAAAAATGAAACGCTTGACAGACTTATGAATTGAACAACCACAGGCTCCCTTATTTGCATAAATAAACGACAGACGCAGACAGCCAAACTACAGCCCAGCCAATCAGTGGGCTCCCTGAGCTTCTGAACATGGTGATCTGTCATTCAACTCTCCGTCGCTGAAATTGATTATGTAAGACAGTGGGTTTGACCACATGAGTCCAGCCATGCATTAACGGACTGCAATGTCAGCTATGATCTGTTATGAGGTATATGATATGAATATTGATCGGATAATGAAATTGTACTGTGATGTATCTCGACGACACTGCAGGGCAACCTCAATGTCATCATCATGAGTCATGACCATCTGAGTAGCCATCAGCTGGCTGAGGCTCAAACAGGATTAATACAGGTCTACTGCCGGCCTTTGAATGGGGAAGACATCCAAATCCGACACTGTTGACATGCTCAGCATACTTGTCAATTATTTTTCTTATAACATTATTTTATTTGATACCTGCCATGGCCTTGGGGAACAATTTTTCTGATTAATTAATTTTGTTAATTTGTATTTTGTAAATTACCTACCGCCGGTAAAGTATCGCTGGTCTCGGAATGTGCAGCAAATGAAAGTAAGAGCTGGCAGCGTACCTACAGTGGAGAACATGCTGTGCAGTAATGCTGAAATAAACGGTGACTCGTGATAACACGCAGCGTGCTTGTGCACGTCCCTCAGGCTCAACACAACATATTAGCCCCCGCTCTCCCTCATCCCTCGCCCCCTCCCCGCCTCCCTCACGCAGGGACGGCAGCTCCGGGTCATTCAATCTTAACCCATTCTGACCCGAGATCAGATTCTAAAAATGTCTTCTACATCCTGACAGTTTTCTGAAAAAGCTATGTTTCTATGGCAGTGTCAGTCATTTTTCAAAAATAGCAGACCTACAAGCTTGTAGATCTGCTATTTTTCAATAGCTAAAGCATAACGTAATGCTAACACCAAAAGGGGTTCCCGCCTAAAATGGGTTAAGTGACAGACAAGCGAGAACCGTACTGTGGCGGTGACGTTGTGTGCCCACACAGTCAAATCCATAACTCTGACGTTGTAGAAAAAGGAGGGAAGAAATGGACCCCAAAGGGTTCCATTTGGTTCCATTTATACTCTCGGAGATACGGGTCCCATTTTGGTTCCCCTTGAAAAAGGCTCTCTGTTTAATGGGCAACACTGACATTTGAAATCTCCTCGGTCGACCGGTCTGTCTTCTTGGCGGCACCAGTGGCCCCCCCGGTGGGACCCGAGTCCTGTCATAGTACGGAATAAGGGAACACACAGCCATTGGCGAGGAACGTGATGGATCTCATTGTTGGACCCCACCATCACAGAGGTGCAGGGTTCTGGGTTGACTGTGGTTCCGGGCGGCGGAGAGAAAATAAGGTGCACAGGGGAAAGGGGGAGAAATGAATTATCATTATGATGACTGCTGACAGTCCTGGACTGGCAAGTCATTTTGGCTGTGAAGTGTGTTTTGCGGTTGGCGGGCACGGCGCAGTGTCATGGGAGTCGGACAGTGATGTATTGCATGTCCATTAGAGTGTGCATGCATTTGTCACAAACAATGGTGTTGCAACAGGGCAGCAATCTGTTTTGTGCTCTGTTATGGTATTGTTCGGGAGTTCATGGTGAGCGCCTGAAACACTGCAAAACTTTTAAGAAGTTGTCACGGATATCGCTGTGCTCTGCAGAATCCTGAGGGTCCATTTGTGCAACGTGTAATAGTAATATTGTGGTAATCTGAACTCTGGCCATCTTCGCTTTGGTCTTTGCAGAAGTTGGACTGTGGTTAGATCCCGCTCATTATCACAGCTCGAGCTCTGCACTGACACTGCAGAGTGGCAAGTGGCAATAACAATGCCAATAAAACTTTTTACTCATCTCGTTTCGTGATGAAAAATTGGCTTTGAAAATTGCTCGGACATAACTTGGTCTGACGTCCGTCCTTACAGGCACATTTCACACCGAACGGCTTTCTGCTAATAAGTACCCATTAAAGTGTTACGTGCCAGGCCGCCAAACTGTGATCATTTGGACAGAGTTTCATGGTCATTAATGCTTTTGAGCGCTTCTTAGGAGAGCCTGCCCGGTGGACTTCAGAGAATAGGTGACATTCAGAGTGACGGTCATAATGACTTTGATGATGGACAGCAAACTCCCTGAGGCCAAGAGTTATGCCCTTTCAAAAGATTATAGGTTTCTCTGCTAAATTATTAAGAAATATGGATGCAATAAAGCATGGAGGGAGGGGGGGGGGGGTTTGGGGGGACATCAGGGGCAGGAGAGGACACAGGGGTCAGATTCATTCCTATAGCTACTTGGAATTTAAGCATTTAGTAGACTATGGACTGGGCTATCTAAGAATATTACTGTGACATCGAGGGATTTTGCATTTGGTAATACGTATATCGTGACATGACATAAGTGTTGTCTCATTAACTGCGTCTTTTCTGCCTGCCATGCCAGGCCTTGTCATTAATTAATTTGGTAAATCATAGAATATTATTCTTCAATAATCGAAGAATCTAGATAGAACCACAAATCCCCTTATGGATTACGCTCAATTGTATAACAACATTACATGATGGTGGGGCATACTTTTACAACTTGCATAGTTCTCGACTTGCATCCTTCCCATTTTTGAAGATGTTTGAAAATGTGTATACTGTACATGCACACTATTGAGGTAAAGTTATTATATCATCCTGCCCCAAGTTAACCTCATGCAGCTCAATGACAGGGCCTGTATCTTTGACTTCAGATACCCTTGGACGTTGATACAGTGTATCCTTAAGTTATCTTTTGCAACACAACAACAAGCCGTCCCTGGTGCGTGTAGTAGCAGAGAGAATGTCCTTGCTGTCGCACTGTAGATTAGCTGTCCAGGTTGACGTGGGCACGGCTGTCTCTCTCGGCTGTCTCTCGCCGGGAGGGCGGCGTGACTTGACGGATGCCTCTTTTTGCCTGTGTGTGTGTGTGTGTGTGTGTGTGGGGGGGGGGTTGTGTGAGAGGAACTGAGGCCTGCTATCCACAGTATGTGTGCCATGTTCCGTTCCGCTCTGCAGAAACGTGTAGCAGGACCTCCCTGCACAGCACGACTCCATCAGGTTTGGACGGAGCAGCGAGTGTATGAGAGAGAATTGAAGAACCCATCTGTTCCGGTTCCACTAAGAGATGAGATATTCTACTTGAATAATAATAAAAAAAAGTATTTTTAGGCAGGGACGTCTCCTAGCAGGGGGGCTTTAGCCCCTGCTGTTGGAGGCTTACCTCCCCTAAGCCCCCCCCCCCCCCTCCCC
Source organism: Protomyctophum bolini (assembly GCF_963924005.1). Classification (NCBI taxonomy): domain Eukaryota; kingdom Metazoa; phylum Chordata; class Actinopteri; order Myctophiformes; family Myctophidae; genus Protomyctophum; species Protomyctophum bolini. Next base: position 17,177,319 of record NC_137863.1, read on the forward strand.
ACAAACCCAATTGACTGACTTCTATGTAAACCAAAATTAATTTGCCCCCGCTCTAGTCCCGCCCAGTCACAATTGTCTGGAGCCGTCGCTGTTTTTAGGGATAATCTGCACAGCGTGCCGTGGGTAGACGTGACTACTCACAAAGCGTGGGTGCATGTGCTCACTCTTAAAATTAATCATACAGCACCCACATCGCCAATGAGACGAGCGACGTAGATTCGCGGGAAAAGAATAAGTGCTGATGCGTGGACACACACACACATGACGCACACACACACACGACGCACACACAAACACACGCACACGCACACCTACAGTAGTGTACTCATCTCGCTGTGCAGCCAGCTCAATAAGACTGCAATCCTATTAGATTGGAGAAAACAAAGAAGGCAACGGCTCATTGCGGAGGAGAAAACATACTCTGGTTCTGCATATTTCCAGCATGGATCTGGCAAGACCGCTGGGAGATTGATGTGTCTGTCGTCCTCATACCTTCTGTGACTGCTCAGTGAGGCACCGGCGCCACAGCACCAGCCAAAGTCCTAAATGATTAATGTACACACTAGTGTCTGTGGGGAAAGAAGAAACAAATCTTACATCAAGTGCGAGAGAGAGGAGTTGGAAAGGTGTGTGTGTGTGTGTGTGTGTGTGTGTGTGTGTGTTGTTGAGATTAATCAGGGATTTTCCCTGGCACAATATTGGAAATCTTTGGTCTAATTGCATGAATGAATTGAATGTGCTATTTTGATAAATCCACTCCGGCGTCGAGGGAATTGTGTAAATGAAAAATCACGGCTGTGTGTGTGTGTGTGTGTGTGTGTGTGTGTGTGTGTGTGTGTGTGTGTGTGTGTGTGTGTGTGTGTGTGTGTGTGTGTGTGTGTGTGTGTGTGTGTGTGTGTGTGTGTGTGTGTGTGTGTGTGTGTGTGTGTGTGTGTGTGTGTGTGTGTGTGTGTGTGTGTGTGTGTGTGTGTGTGTGTGTGCCTGCTAGTCATTTTCATACTCATTCTGCGCCATTGCTGATTGCTTGTTTACTCAAGCGAGAATGGCGTTCGCGATGTTAACACATGATACACATCATATAAATGGAACTCCAAACATCTTCCATCCACACATTACGATACATCAAGTAGTCTTAACGCGAGCATGTGTCAAATGTCGGTGCTGAAGAACGGGACACACTGTAAATATCAGTATAGAAAACCCTTTTTATTTCTCATAAGGCTGTACTGTATGTATGTAATGTACTTCTATCTACTGGGGTTTATTTTACCTGTAGTTTTCTCCAATTTGGACTAATACTTCCTTAATGTCACTCCGAATAAGTCTACTGAATCTGGTGTGTTGAGATGAGAGATCTACAACCGAACAACAATGCCTCGGCACAGAGGCAAGTCCATGACACGAGTTCTATACAGAAGGCAACGTCAGAGACCCTGGCCGCTGTCTGATTATGGCCGGGTGGATGTCATTTCCTTTCAACACTGGGGTGGTCGTTGATGCCGTTTTGTCCCTTCACGAGGCCGTTCTGTTCTGTACATTGTGGTCGTTGAGCTTCACAGAGACGACAAGCATGTTCTGGCTTAAACAAGGACATTGCTGAATGGAGTAAAACTAGAGACCAGTATTTTCATGAATCCAATGACGCTTCTTTTTTTCTTATTGCAAGCACACACTGCAGAGCTGTACTATACACACTAAGGAATGGATGACAGCCTCTGGATAGGGCTGGGCAACGTATCGCTATTGTATGGATATCACGATATATGACTAGATATCGTCTGGGAGTTTTGCATATCATAATATTGTGGCATAAGTGTGTTGTCTTTTGCTGGTTTTAGTGATTCTTTACTGTTATTTTTTTTACTTTTCAAGAATAGCGAGAATAGCTTATCTGCGAGCACACAACGCTTCACATTGTGACAGCTTGTAGGTCTGCTGTTTTCGCCATTTTCGAAAATGTCTGAAAATTTGAAAGAGAGAAGAGTATTTGGTCAGAGTCATCGTGATATTGAATTTAGTCCATATTGCCCAGCCCTACTCGGCGCTCTGTAAACCAGGGGGTAATCACGGGGCCATACAGTACTCCATCATAGGGTTCCACCTCCTCGTAAAGTCTATGTTAGGGTGTTATAACAGAATCTTCAGCTCAACGACTCTGTCCTTATATGTTCTGTATTTATATATGTATATATACACAAAGTATCTTACGTACAAAGAAAAGAAGCGCTCATGAATTTACACAGAGCATGCCGACAAATAAAAAGTTAAACCGGTTGAGGGGTCCAAGAGTGTCAGTTAACTCGGCGCCCGGCGGCTGAGGCTCGGGCCAGTGGGGCAGGATCCAAACAGTGTACCGTACCGTATACTGTAAGACAGTCTCCTAATAGTCACAATGAAGCCTGCATTCCATAGTGGCGCTTCAAAGGGAGATGATTTCCACATAGATGGAAAGAAGGGGACAAAAAACAAAACGACAACAATTGATATCCAAGGAATGTCCTGCCTTTGTGTGTGTGCCCAAATCTCATTGGATCCTCCTCATGGTCAGATCCGTGTACTGTATATGCTCCTCAGCCAGTTTAATATCCATTGGGCCGGTCAGGCAGGACAAAATGCCTTCACATGATGTTTTTATACAACCTTTAAATAACCCCCCCCACTAAGCTGTGTTCAGTTGTGAAGGGGAGAGGAGGTGGAAGGGGGCGTTGGGAGGCTTGCTGGGATGTTGGCCGCGGAGCGAGTCCCCAACACGGGGCTCATTGATCAAAAAAAATGGGGAGGATTAGTCTGGTTTGAAATCCTTGGCACCACGTGGGCAAAGCTCTTTTATCTGGGCGGATATCCTTCCCGCGGCCCCAGGTAATCCAGTCAGCGGGCCGCCCATGTGATAGTTCTAGTCCGTTGGGTGGGAAGAGAGGAGGAAGTGGCTGGCACGGCGCCGCCCCGCGGGGGAGGGGTGGGGGTGGGGGGCTCTCTGTTAGGTCCTGGGATGAATCTGTAACACACAGAAAGAAAACACACACATACACTTAGACAGAACAAAGGCATACAAGTGTGTGAGGATTAAACCCTGAGGAATTCACTCCGTTTCTGCGTGTTTTCAAAGTCGTTCTTTTGAACCACGCAGGCTTTGTACAGCCCCCGTTCACCTCCCCGCTTTACGCTGCTGTCTGCTGCTGTAGTGAGCAGAATCAACACAGAAATGGAGGCGCGTCTTGCATCTATACCAGTGGTTCCCAAACGTTGTCACAAATGAACACTTACTTTCCTGTGGACCCCCATTTGAAAAGGGATCCCCATAAGAGAAGATTTTCACGGTTCTAGCAGTGATTTTCAGCCATTTTCATTTCAAGGACCCCCAGTTTGACATGCGTTAGGCTACGGACAGACCTCAATTTAATGGGATCTCTATCTCTGGGACCCAATTTATATTGTAAAATCAAAGTTAATTTACAGTGTACAAATGGACCCTAACGGGTCCATTTGGTTCTATTTGTACACTCTCAGAGTTACAGACCCATAAAGGTCCATTTGGTTCTTAACTATCATTTAGCTGGGGACCCCCTGGAACTCACTGAAGGACCCCTGGGGGTCCCCGGACCCCACCTTGGGAACCACTGATCTATATACTTGGTATATGAGGGCACATAACACAATAAAAAACCCTGGTGTGTTTCCATGCTGTGTCTATACTGTATACGCGCTGCCTGTCACCCTGGTGTGTTTCCATGCTGTGTGTATACTGTATACGCGCTGCCTGTCACCCTGGTGTGTTTCCATGCTGTGTCTATACTGTATACGCGCTGCCTGTCACCCTGGTGTGTTTCCATGCTGTGTCTATACTGTATACGCGCTGCCTGTCACCCTGGTGTGTTTCCATGCTGTGTCTATACTGTATACGCGCTGCCTGTCACCCTGGTGTGTTTCCATGCTGTGTCTATACTGTATACACGCTGCCTGTCACCCTGGTGTGTTTCCATGCTGTGTCTATACTGTATACGCGCTGCCTGTCACCCAGGTGTGTTTCCATGCTGTGTGTACGTATATACACTGCCTGTCACCCTGTTGTGTTTCCATGCTGTGTGTATATGCGCGCTGTCACCGTGGCATATTTCTGGTTTTATCTCACACTGGTTTTTACCACGCATGACCCCCTCTCCGCTGCGCGCTCGTACACAAGCCAGCCAATCAGGGCAGAGGATTTTCCTCCAGCCCAGTAAAAATGACTTTGGCTCTGCTAAATGGGATGGTGCGCCCCCCCCCCTCCCCCCCGCTGTGGAGTCTGGGTCTCTCCGTGACTCTGGTTCAGGGACTCTCATATTCAGGCACAGAACCAGGACAGATTTCACATTGTGCAACCTTGAGCCGGCTATTGAGCGTCCTGATTCTGTTCTCGGTGAAACGGTGTATGCATACGTGATGGCGGCTGCAGTTGGAATATAGTGTAGCTTTGGGCCCTCGTGGTATTTGTATGATGAGGACCATCAACGTGTAATCGCTGTCAAGGACAGCCACGTAAGTTGTAGAATATGTAAGACTGTTTGTTGCACACGGTCTAAGCGGTAGTTCACGTACTGCATAAATCACTACAGCCTGTTCCAGAGATCCACGAACCACTGCAGCTCTGTTCCTCAGTCTTTATGAAAGGTTTTCTGCTGCTGGAAGTAAGGATAACCTGGGGCCTCTTCCATGCTATGGAGTTAATTAGGAAACATAATGTTTACATACGTGTGTGTGTGTGTGTGTGTGTGTGCGTGTGTGTGTGTGTGTGGGTGTGTGTGTGTGTGTGTGTGTGTGTGTGTGTGCGTGTGCGATATGTCTTATTGGTCATTAGTTGTTCACCTACAGTATACATAAGGCCTGTGTATACGTTTTGTATGACGACAAGTAGTGAAAATAACCCACACAATGCAACGCATCAGCTATATTCACTACTTTTTTTTTTATTCCAAATTGTTTTGGACATTCTTTGAAATGTACAGAAATATTTTGAAAATGTTCACTCATAACGACAGGCACAAACGGACGCTGGGGATAATGTACTGTAGTTAATTTGACAGCATGTAGCTCACATGGACTTTAGTGTGTGAGGCTCTCAGGCGTGATGCATTGAAGGCTACTGGAGTGCCTGCGGTCAGCCAAGCGCTTACCTGGAGTCAGTGTGTGCAATAAATTGTTACCCGACGAAAAACACAGCGCTTCCGCGCGCGTGGACACACTTTTGGAGCAGACAGAATTACTCAGCAGCACTTGGCATGATGTAATGTGTGTCTCACAAGCACCCATGAGAAAACACACGACAGTACTGACTTCATTCCTCGTTGGAAATGACACCGTGCTCGTTGAAATAGTTGTTCTACCATGTGTTCTCTAAATAAACGTAGTATAGTGTGTCGTTTTCTCCTGTCAACGCAATCTCTCTCTCTCTCTCTCTCTCTCCTCCCGACTCTGCACAGAACTGCGTCCACTCTTTGTAAACTGGGTAATCCACCGGACTCGTCTGCTATAGGCATTTGCACCTGTGTACTGTACTTTACTGTACTGTACTGTACTGTACACAGCGACCTATCAAAAGACCCTGGCCTGTTCATGTTCTGGCAGAGAGTCGCCTCTCTGCCAGAACGAGAGCGTGCAGTACAAAGCAAAGGGGTTGCCATTACGGCTCACTTTCCCCCGGACACAATCCACCAGAGGTTTGTTAGCGGGAGGGGAGGGAGCTGTATGCAAATCGCTGTTATTTCAAAACCACATGCGTATGGATGTGTGAGAGAGAGAGAGAGAGAGAGAGAGACTGTCCTCTGCTCTGGTTTGTCCTACACGTCTCTCTAAATGAATGGTGCAGCCAGGTAGCAGGTAGTGGATTGCTAAAGGATTTCCTGCCTATCGCGTCTTTGCTCGGCAACTAAGCCGTGTGCATGCTAATACGTTGGCTGCATTAAACTGCAATTTACTTGTGCCTCAGTTAGTAAAAGGAGCCAAGGACAATTGCCATAGTGGAGGAATTTAAAGCAAACACTGCCAACCCAACCTCCCCCCACTCTCTCTCCCCCCCCCGTCCCCCCCTGGTTTCATGTTGAACAAATCAATTTGGTTCTGCAAAGGAGCTTGTTCAAAACGACACTGAAGGAATGTCCCCCTAAAAACAGAAGACTCTGGACGACAGGATACATCAAGATCCATTTAATGTAACATTGAAATAGATAGAGAAAAGAACAGGTATAAATTAATCAGTATTACTTGGAATGATGAAATGAATGAACCTCTCCGCCGTACGCTGGTATTACAATGTCATAAGTAGGACAACCTGGGTATTGTCAGAAGTCCTGACTGCTTTCATTATTACAACTGACTTTTTTGCATTTCTGAAGCTTGTCGGCTATTCTTGTCATCGCAGAAATGGCAGTTCTATAGCACCGCCCACGCAACTCGGTATAAATGGGGCTTCATAAGTCGCCCGTCACAATGGCACTGCGATTGTCTTTCATGACAGAAATTACACCAGACATGAGGTGGAGGCAAATGTCTCACTAAACGAGAATCGACAGGGGGAGCAGATGATCTCCCGATGACACCATATTGGATGTGGCACGGCCGCGCAGAGTTCATTTTTGATCGACCGCAGAGTTCCCAATTCAACAAATTAGACAGAGATGCATCTGCCGGCAGGTCACTTTTTGCTCTGAAACAGACAGACACACAGATGGGCTACATCCCACGCTAGAGTGTGTGATTTGCTTGAAAAGGTGGCCTCTGCTCAGACTAATCAGGGGACATGTGGCTCGATGAGCAACCGAAATAAATAGTGTGTGACTGGTGGTGATACTGGAAAATCAGCGCGTGACAAATATAACGGGACTGTTCCACTGCATGAGCTTCTCCACAGGGGTTCAGCCGTCTGAGCCGTTGAAGTTCACCAAAGTGCTGCACTTAATTAAATTAAACTAATTCCTGTGCAACGATGAGTGCGGTGCAAAAATAGTGTCCTGAGACATATAGTCTACATGATGATGATAATGATGATGACGATCTGATGACATTTTCCAACTCAAAGCGTGAAGTATTTGACACAGTAGCTACACATAATAGTTCTCTTTTCATTAAAAAGAAACGGAGCAGATTTTGGGGTCTCTCTACAAGTAGTGTCTCACTCTACCTTTCTCTCTCTCTCTGTGTGTGTGTGTGTGTGTGTGTGTGTGTGTGTGTGTGTGTGTGTGAGAGACGTGTGTGTGTGTGTGTGTGTGAGTGAGTGAGTGAGTGTGTGTTTATCTCTCTCTCTCTCTCTCTCTCTCTCCCCCCCCCCTCCCTCGGTCCCTCTCTCTCTGTCGAGGAGTGTAACCAGTTTGTCAGGAGCAGAAAGGGCATTGATCTATTTAGCCAGCGGAGCGGATAATGTGTAGATCTGTATTTTGGAAGGTGGAGCCCAGCCAGCCTCGCTCTCACTGTGACTCTCCCCCATACAAAAGGGCCTGCCTTTGTCTGCCTCTACAGAACAGGGTTCCGTCTCTGAAAGACACAAAGAGAGACAAGAAGAGAGAGAACACGGCCGTCAAGCACTGCCTTTTGCCCGCACCTCACTTTCATGCCAACATTTCTATGACAGATGACACGCGTACATGTTTTTTTGGTCTTCCTGTGTGTGTGCGCCCACATGCACGTGTGTGTGTGTGTGTGTGTGAGTGAGTGTGCGTGCGCGCGTGTGCAAGACTGCACATGTGTGCGAGTGCACGTGTGCACTGTGCGCATGCGTGCATGTGTGCTCGCGCTGGCCTGACAAAAGGGCTTCACTGGGGGAACCCTACGGGTGAAATATATGAAGAAGGAATCACAAACGACAATAAAACAATTGTTGTGCTCTGAGTTCTTAGTGCGGCCTGTGGGTGTCGGTGTGTGTGAGACACGACGAACCACAAATGAGGCCATTTCAGACTGAAAGCCGTGGCTGAATGAGGGATGCTCATTTAAAAAGAGAGAGCAGAATATAAAAGGCCTTTTCATGTGCTGCTGCAGTCTGTGCTCTGTGCTGTCCACTGATAGCTGTGCCTATAAGCTAAGACCCTCGCATGGGGGATCCGGACACCGAGGGCTCTCCGATACCAGGCCACACAATGAGTGGGAGGAGGAGGCATGCCCAGGGGTCTCCAAGCCACACACGTGCGCACACACACAGGAGCACTGACTGAGTGAGCGTGTCACAGATTAGTAGTGCATAATGGGATTGGCAGACTGGTACAAGGCGCTGTAATCAAACCCGCACAGTGACCGATAGCGAAAAACAGGACATGGAACAAAGGGCGCAATGAAAGGGAGACGAGAACTGATCCTGTCATTACACCCTGATCTGAGACGGCGTATGTTCTAATCAGGGCTGGAACCTGGACCTGGCTTGCTGTGTGTGAACGTGTGTGTGTGTGTGTGTGTGTGTGTGCTCTGCATGTGCCAGTTAGCCAGCTAGCTAGTCAGTTCTGCCGGCTATACAGTGACTACCATATTTTCTTGAGTCAGTTTACACAGAATTGCGTCAAAATCCCTTTGCAAGTGTTGCCGGCGATTTTCTTTTCCCCCCCTCCTTCCTGGTGAGGGCAGCGGCGTGTTGTTCTGCATTTGTGTCACGCCTGCCTAATCATGCACAGCATGTAAACACACCCATGATGGTTTGGTTTTCTGGCTGAGTGTTTGGGTTAAACGACAACGTGAGTCGCTCTCATTCCTACGGCTCGACACTGAAGTGCACTGCACACAATGATGGTGTGAAAAGAGAGAGGGGGAGAAAAAATAAAAGGAAAAGAAAACAAAGAGAACGGCTTGAGAGAGAGAGACTAACCTTTACAGAAGCAAGAATGCAGCTCAATTTCTGTTGAAGCATCCTCTGCATTTTGCTTCCGGAAGCTAAAAGGGGGAGTATGGCTGGGTGTTCTGCAAAGAGAGGGGTCAAGAGAAAAGGACACGTGTATATTGGGTACGCACGCAGTGAAATCCAGAGCGTTTCATGTGACTCTGAGAGTGAACAAATGGAACCAAATGGACTTCTAAGTGTGTCCATTCGGTTCCACTGGCACACCCTGAGTTAACCAAACACTCAAGATTTTACAGTGTAGAAAAGCAGCTATGCCTCTATTGCCTGTCTCCTGTTATAACGTACTGATAGAATCCACTCACTTTAGGGCTAGGGCTTAATAACTTTCCATTTATGTTCCGATATCTGCTGTCTAAACTACTATAGTACATCTCTGGTGAATATAAGGGAAATCAATGGGCTTATATCTATACAATCTAGCTGTTTTAACCTGAATTGTCTTCCAACTGTGCAAAGTGAATGCATGTCGAATCAGAGATGCAATTATTTTAGGGTGAAGCGAGTGATGCTCCTTACCTTGACAGGCTGGTAAAAAAAAAAGAAGCCCACTCGGTCAACTTCTTTCCCCCACAATTGAAAGCCTGGGGTGAGGTGGTGGGATTCGGGGGGGAAATGGCTTTTATATCTATATAAGCAGGCGGAACAACCTTGGGAAGCCCCATGTGGTCTAACCTTCACCGGCTGCCGGCGTCCCCGCCACCCGTTTTTTTTTTTCTTCCCTGCCGACACATTAGTCTCTCCTTCTATTCAAAGTCATGGCCACCAAGCACTGAGAGAATGCAGGCGGAGTGCTGAGAGGGATGGGGCGCTGTTGGTCGCAGTGTGAAGGGGGTGAGGTGGGGAGGTGGGGGGGGGGGGGGGGGACTCAATCGAATGAATACAAATTGGGTGATCAACCTGTCATGGAGTGCCGGACTGCTGACTTTGGGGACTTAACTCCCTCCATGATTTGCATAGGCCGTCGCTCAGTGTCTCCCTTGACGGGGTCGGGGAAAAAAAGAAATGATACGATGCGGTTGTTAACTTTCTCTTTGTGAGGTTCGTGACCCGAGGCAGCAGACGTTTATTGCCGTGGGTCTATATTTGTTGTTTTACAGAGGAGGACCCCCGGAACGGTCGCCCGCAGCAGACGGGAATTCACCTCTCATTTAACGAGAGCGTGGCCATACATTACATGTGTGTCTTTCACACACCGCAGGCTTTTTGTGCAACCTTTTTTTCTTTTTTTTACACGCATGTTTTAAAGCTTGATCTCGACTGACTGGCAGGCCGCCCGGCAACTCGCAGGTTAAATGTAGCAGGCAGGTGGCAGAGGAGCCGTGCTATAGTCAGTCCGTATCAAAGCAGCAAAATGTGGTTTCTTCTTCTGCCACTGACTTCCTCTTAAGTAAAAGAAGAGAGGTTGATTTGTAGCACAGGGAAAACTGCCTGTTACTTCAGATGCACGCTTTGTGAATGTGGTGGTGTGGTGTGTGTTTGTGTGTGCAAGTGCAGTAGTGTGTGCGCACGCGTGTCAGTGAGTGCGCGCACACACACACGTGTGTTGTGTGTGTGTGTGTGTGTGTGTGTGTGTGTGTGTGTGCGCGCATGTGCGTTTGCGTGTACGTGCATGCATGCTTGCCTTTGTATGTGTTTGTCTCGGTCTGTGCATGCTGCATGCATACTGTACACTGGGTTCGATTTGAAGAAGGACAAAAATGGGGTGAAAAGTTCGCACACCAGCGTTAAAGGAGTAGTTCACCCAAAAAAATGACTTCTAATCTCCATGAATTGAAGGCTTCATGGGGTGTGTGAAAACAAGTCATTTTTGGGGTAAACTACAGTAAGTACTCCTTTTAATATGGTGAGCATACATTTAAGAAATTGCGGTATATAGTAAATTGTGATATCATCAAACATACATGTATATTAACCATATCAGACTGTCTCCATTTCCCCGAAGGAAATACATTTTATTCAGTCTGCCCGGAGGCAGGGATATAACATAAAGATTAACGACCAGAGGTTGGAGAGGCCATGGATTAACCTCCCAGCTCCCCCAACCCCCGGCCATGCAGGAAATCGAACCCTGTGCATATAGATGTGTGCCGCTTTACGTGGGAAGGTGTGCGTTTGTGTGGCACGGCGGATGTGAGTTCTCACCCTGGTGGTTTTGATCTTGTTTCCAGAGGAGCACATCCATCCAGAGTTGTCGGGCAGAGTCTTGCACTCCTCTCCCTCCAGACACGGTTCCATCTCACACCACCACTTCCCAATCACAATGGACGCTGCATGGAGGGAGGAGAGATAAAGTCAAAGTCAAAGTCGTACCATTTGTCACACACGTTACCTCAATGAAATTTGTTCTCCGCATTTGATCCATCTGCGGTGAGACACAGCCAAGGAGCGGTGAGCTGCAGCCGTGCCGCGCTCGGGAATCATTTGATTAGTATATTTGACCCCCCCAATCCAACCCATTGATGTGGAGTGTCAAGCAGGGAGGCATTGGGTCCCATTTTTACAGTCTTTGGTATGACCCGGTCGGGGATCAAACCCCGACCTCCCAGTTTCAGGGCGGACACTCTAACCACAAGGCCACTGGGCTGGTGGATGGAGGAGGTTAGATGACGCGTGTAAAACTCTTACCTTGACAGGCTGGTCAGGCTGCGTGCGTGTGCTTGTTTGTTTGTGCGTTTGTGCGTGCGCACAAAATTGCAGATGTTGTGCAGTGTTGTCAGTAAGCTTGTAGAATGTAGATTGTCTTATTTGTCTATTTTCAAATAGCAATTTTTTTAATAAGGGCTGAAGTGGTCAATGCATGTTGTGTAATAATGATCTACACAGTAACTATAACTAAATTTTTCAAATAATTATAGTCGAGTAAAATTAAAATATTTGCCTCTGTGATGAAGTGGATTAGAATAAAAAGTATAGAAAATTGGAAATACTAAATAAAAGTACCAAAATTGGACTTGAGTACAGTAGTGAGTAAATGTCTCGTAGTACTTGCCCCTTGCCGTAGGATAATCGGGCCAATTATGGGTCCGATTCGCCCTTCGTTCCCAGTATGAGGCTCACCTCAACCGATTATCTACTGTAATTATCCGGTAGTCGCAGTGTGATGGCATTCAGACATAATTTTAACCCTTACCCCCGACTGGATTGAAGTCTCCCAGATTTCATTATTTCAGTAGACGATGAGAGCGAGCTGACCTGGAATCAACGAATACTTCCAAATGGAAATGAAAATAATGTTATAAAGGTTATGTTCTCCTAATCAGGTAGTTTGTTTCTCTTAGTTAAAACATGTCAGTTACAGCCCATCTTCCAGGTTATCGCATTTACTGATTCACTATTTAGATACCGGTATTTGATATCTGATTAAATTAATGTCATATTGAAGCAAGCTTAAAAAGGCTATCTTTGAAAAACAAAGAAGGGTCCCGCACACTGTCAGAAACTTGCCAAAAATGTTGCTCTTTATTGGTCAACGTTTCGGTGGATTAGACCTTCATCAGGACAGACAACAGATGAAGGTCTAATCCACCGAATGTTGGCCAATAAAGAGCAACATTTTTGGCACGTTTCTGACAGTGTGCGGGACCCTTCTTTGTTTTTCAAAGATAACCTTTTTAAGTATGCTTTATTGCCCTACGCACCTGTCACTAGCCTTCTGAGGTGTGCATCGGGCTTTTGCTAATATTGAAGCAAGCAAATTAAAAACCATCTGGGGTTTACACAAAAGTAGATGTTTAAGAGGTATTTTAAAGTGAAATAGATGAATCCCTTGAATCTTCTGAATTGAATCCAAATACAACTAAATGAACCACATCCATCAAGTTAAAGCAATCCTAGTTTTAAAATGAAACTGAGCTGTTTCTTCTCTGTCTGTGAAGCGAGGCGTTGCTATGGAGATACGTAATGACATATAAAAGTTTAGTTGTGCATTGACATAACTAAACGTGTTGCAGCATGAATGTGGAAGTGAAGGACTGCAAACATAATGTTTGGGTGAGTGAAATGTGGCACCTTTGTGTTCATCATAGACTTATCAGTGGGGAGGAATATTATTTTGCTCTGAAGTCACATTTGACCATGAAAGCTCTATGAGATCTTGTCCATGGATCTAATCCACTCTAAAGTGGTTTAGTATTTGTGTGTGGTCCTGCATCTTGCCTGAATCGTCTGGCGTTAGTGTTCTTACAAAAAAGATCTGTTAAATCTGTTATATATATTATGTGGTCTCCCACTTTTATTTTGTCGTTTAATTGTTTTAAATCGTGTAGCGCCCAGCCAGCATAATAGACACCCAGCCACGTCTCTGTAATAAACCCCCCTGCTCAATTCCGTTTCAGAACCAGCACGGTTGCTTTTAGCAATATTGTACAAGCGGAGATTAATCATTACTCTTGTTTTGATAGAGCCACCATCGCATGCAGGGGGAATAATCTAAATTTGTAATCAAAACTAATTACCTCTCATTAATGCTGAGTAAATTCTTCCTTCAGCCATTCCACAAAAAACAAATACGTTCTCGTCTCGTCTCCTCTGCCCAGCCTTCCTCTAAGCAGTTTGTGCGGGTGGCGGGTGCTTTGTACGTGTGTCCATGTGTACTGTCGTACATATACAAAATATTAAAAAAGTAAACACTGTACAACTCAAGTAAAACCATCACCATTGAAAAACAGAAAAATTGCTACAGTAAATACCACTTAATTATTAATGGAACAAACATACTCATTAACACAATCCCACACTGAGAAGATTGGTTTCTCTTTTGTTCTACAGTATTCCCATAAATTCGTTATCTGTGTCAAACTGAAAACTGGATCAACTGTCTTATGTGACAACCAACTATGAGGTTACAATATATCATTCATAATCATAGGCTAATTACAGTATACATTGCTTTCTGCAATGAATGAATTGATGAATGAATTAATGAATGCCTTCTGTTCTTGGATACAAAGGTATGTTGTTGGTGGTGTTGTGATCTCTAACCTGGACCCTCGTCTGGTTCTGACAGACAGGTAGTGTGTGCAGGCTGGGTGGTGTGTGATAATCCGGTTGAAGTTTTCCTTTGGTACGGCGACTGTGGCGGCGGGCACGGGAGAACAATAACGCGACACAAGACAGTATCAAGCTAAAGGTTTATTACACAGGAACAGGAAACATATATAGTGCTGGATCATAATGTGACAATAAGATATGAGACATAGAAATGTGACATGATGATGACTAATGCAGCAAGGCTGACCTTGCTGGCGCTGCATGAGATGTCTCTCGTAGCCTATCCATAAAGTATGCTACAGTACAGGCAGTACACGATATATATCAAGTACACTGTATCTCAAGTTCCAGTACACAGACTAAGATTTACTGTTACATTATAACAGGTGGGTGTTTTGTTAAAACTCCAAAGACTTTTCAGAAATATGTAGCTCATATCAGTATCATATCTGTACAAACAAGAATGTTTCTCTAGTAGGCTATATGTACTGTATACACCTAGGCTGCATATTGTTGTAACCGTAATAGTGTACAGTATGTGGCTCTTGGTCCGCTCACTTTCTTTCTTTCTACCTAACTTACTTATACTCAAAGCTTATGGTGTCTCTCTCAACCTTCTCCACAGGTACACGACGAGCCAGGGTGATGACCCCAGACCCAGAGTCCATTCTCCTGTGACATGCTGTGAATGCTGGATCCTAGAGCCTGCCCTAAATCCCGGACCACTGCACTACACCAGAATGCTACGGTATGTGCAATGCTAAACATCCGATGCTGAGTGAGAAACAATTTGGCTGGTCGGTGCCACTGATACTGGGAGAAAAGTGCTGGCCAGCTAGCCTGGTGCAGCTGGAGGGCTCATATTATGAGAGGGAGCCGAAGGCTCTATCTTTCTATCCATGGAATACAAAGTTTGACCCTGTCATCACTTTCTTATCTGAAGTCAAGTAGGAAGTACTCAAGTATAGGAAAATAGTTTTTTGCTTCTTTGCTGCTGCTGCTGCTTGTGTTGAAAGCTGTGTGTGTACTAGTGTGATTCAAGCTGGTGTATTATTTCTGTCCTTTTTGGACCAAATGACTGGGTGCAGTGGGTGGCAATGAAACATGTTCAGTAACTGTTTGTGGCTCAGGAATTGAGCCACAGTTTGTATGTTGTGTTGTATCTGTCGTTGAAGGTATAGTGAATTGTAACAGGGAACAGTTTGTGGCTCTTGATCACTTCAATAATCCTATGAGCGAATTTGTACATTTTCAATTGAAGACATAACTGAGGTTATGTGTTCTATTCTTTCTTTCTTTCTTTCTTTCTTTCTTTGGGTGTCCTGTTTGGTCCAGGGAAAAATACTTAAATAGTTGATGCATTCAAATATGTCTGTACCCAACAAAAATGCTTTGCGTTTGAAAACCATCATATTGGTTTCCCCTCTCTCATCTCGTCTTGTCTCCTGCTCCCCCCTCTCTCTTTCTCTCTCTCTCTCTCTCTCTCTCTTTCTCTCTCTCTCTCTCTCTCTCTCTCTCTCTCTCTCTCTCTCCCACCGATCTCTTTCTCTCTCTTTCTCTCTCTCTCTCTCTCTCTCTCTCTCTCTCTCTCTCTCTATCGTGAAAGAGAATCCACATTTCCTCTTCCCCACTCTGCCCCTGAGCTTTGAGGAAGTATAAATTGATTGTTGTGGATCTTTTACCTACCCTCTCCACCCCAAGGCTCCCCTATGGCTGTTTACCACAGATACTAATTACCCCCCATGACCGGCAAACCATCCCCTCTCGTGCTCTCCACTGCCACGGGCTAAATAATATCCATCTCATCTCCGCTATAGCCCAGCGTTGCTGTCGGGCAGAAACCTTGTATGTCCTGTCCAAAACCGTAACTTTCCAGGAAATGGACCAGCGTGTGTGGGACGGGACCACCTGTGTATCATCGGTGTACAGTATGTAGAAAACCCACAGACAGACTTAACTACTTTCTACCTGGTGTCCCTATTCATTTATTTAAAACTCTCATAAAACGTTTGAAACTACGGTTCAATCTACAGTTCAAGTGTAACATACAATTCAAGTGTTATGGGCCAATAGGTGAAGTGGCCTGTTATAGCGTCACCATGAAGCCAATTTGAAGAATAAATTAATTCATAATAATAATAATAGCATGGAGGTACTTCCTTGTCCTGGGAGTTTGCTTGCAAAGTTTCGTGCACAGACAGACAGAAAGACTTACAGACTCGCAAACACAATCATGGGGGCGAAAACATATTCCCCGCCCCCGGCCATATTCCAGCCTGGAGGAGATAAACATGAACATGCGAGGTTTCCGGTTAGGGTTAGCGATGATAGCAATGTTGTGTGCTGCTGGCAGAAATCAACATCCCACCTTTATTGTTACATAATAAGTTTTGAAATGTTGTGTGTCTTCGGCCGGGGGTGGTTAGTTACCACGTTGCAAACGTCACATCATGTTGTGTGTCTTCGGCCGGGGGTGGTTAGTTACCACGTTGCAAACGTCACATCATGTTGTGTGTCTTCGGCCGGGGGTGGTTAGTTACCACGTTGCAAACGTCACATCAGGTTCTTCATGCTGACTATATAGCCCATGATGCCGTCACAGCGTCACTGTTTACGGGCCTTTTCTCCTTGTCTGTCTGAGTCAGTGTGAGAGGTTCTTTATGATTACACCACCACCCAGACCTGGGGAGGATTTATATTCAGCAGTGTGAATGCAGAATCCACTTGAAATTGAAAATGGTAAAGTAATAGGTGTGAAGCAAAAATCAATCCTTTGAAATGGAAAAGAGTGACGGGGTAACAGAGGAGACGGGTGAAAGAGAGAAAAAGAAAGGGAAGCCAGAATGGGACAGCTGAGATTAAAATGTGCCGCGGTGAGAGGTGTTGATATACGAGGCCTGCTTTGCACAAAATATAAATGACTGTATTTACCGTACTTCACGGCACAGCGATTTCTACCTCTCACAGTGTGTGGCATGTGGCAAAGCCGGTTTATATAATGAGAGCTTAAAAAGTGTTGCTCTAAAATATGTATACGTCTGTGAAGTTCTACAAAAAAATATACTGCAGCACCTCTCTGGCATGCATTTGCTGCCATGATGATTAATCAGTGTCTGCACAATGAATTTGAATTGTTTCACATCAACACGTCTTGACTGTGAGAAGCATATGTTACGAATAATGGTCTTGATCTCTTGAGAAAGTTCTGTTTCTGAGAGTTATTGTCACAATTATTTTAATTTGTATTTATACCTCCATTATACTTTCAATGTAGAAGCTTCGTTAGACTTCAGAATGCGCATCTCCATCTCGCCGGGGACTTTTATAAATGTTTAATCTAAATGTATGTAACTTTGCCCTGTATTATAACAAAACAATCAATACATTTGTTTACCAACCATGTCCCTCTATACCAGCATCTTTTAGGTGTTTACCTGCAGAAAAACACTGCCCCTCTCTCTAGATTTTGGAGTTTTCACAGTTTCTGGTAGACGCCCCCAAAAAATCCCTCTATACCAAAACAAACAGTGAGAACACCAAAATACAGTGAGAGGGAAATGTGTTTCTGCAGGTAAACAGTGACTGATCATTTCTTGTATAGAGGGAAGTGATGGGAAGAAGAAGAAAAAAAGTTTAAACACAGCACATAGGGCAAAGTTACATACAATACTGTTGTAGTGCTGGGTATAGATCAATACTGTTGTAGTGCTGGGTATAGATCAATACTGTTGTAGTGCTGGGTATAGATCAATACTGATGTAGTGCTGGGTATAGATCAATACTGATGTAGTGCTGGGTATAGATCAATACTGTTGTAGTGCTGGGTATAGATCAATACTGTTGTAGTGCTGGGTATAGATCATACTGTTGTAGTGCTGGGTATAGATCAATACTGTTGTAGTGCTGGGTATAGATCAATACTGTTGTAGTGCTGGGTATAGATCAATACTGTTGTAGTGCTGGGTATAGATCAATACTGTTGTAGTGCTGGGTATAGATCAATACTGTTGTAGTGCTGGGTATAGATCAATACTGATGTAGTGCTGGGTATAGATCAATACTGTTGTAGTGCTGGGTATAGATCATACTGTTGTAGTGCTGGGTATAGATCAATACTGTTGTAGTGCTGGGTATAGATCATACTGTTGTAGTGCTGGGTATAGATCATACTGTTGTAGTGCTGGGTATAGATCAATACTGTTGTAGTGCTGGGTATAGATCAATACTGTTGTAGTGCTGGGTATAGATCAATACTGTTGTAGTGCTGGGTATAGATCAATACTGTTGTAGTGCTGGGTATAGATCAATACTGTTGTAGTGCTGGGTATAGATCAATACTGTTGTAGTGCTGGGTATAGATCAATACTGTTGTAGTGCTGGGTATAGATCATACTGTTGTAGTGCTGGGTATAGATCAATACTGTTGTAGTGCTGGGTATAGATCAATACTGTTGTAGTGCTGGGTATAGATCAATACTGTTGTAGTGCTGGGTATAGATCATACTGTTGTAGTGCTGGGTATAGATCATACTGTTGTAGTGCTGGGTATACGTAGATCATAGCCTTTTCTGTATAGATCATAGCGAGGATTCGCTGACGCTTCCTCCCGCATATGATATATATAAGCTTCCGTGAATCCTCGCTAGGGTATAGAGAGGGGTGTGGGTAGTGATGGGCTCGACAAGGATTCCTCAGTTTAGCAGAGCTTACTGTTTTAATTGCGCTCAGATCAGTATACATACTGTACAGTGTGTCTTCTGTGATCGCTTGATCATGCACAATTATGGCCATTTTGGGCGGGAACCCCTTTTGGTGTTAGCATTACGTTATGCTTTAGCTATTGAAAAATAGCAGATCTACAAGCTCATAGCGTGCCACCGAGTGGCTCGCTACGAGCTTGTAGGTCTGCTATTTTTGAAAAATCGAAGAACGACTGACATAGAAACATAGCTTTTTCAGAAAACTGTCAGGTTGTAGAAGACATTTTTAGAATCTGATCTCAGGTCAAAATGGGTTAAGGCACTCTAGCTCGGGCATGAGAACAGGGAGACGTGTCTGTCCATGCAGTGAGCTTGAGTGCCTGGTAACAACTGAACTAGGAAGTGTCCACCTCTCTTCATAAACTTCCCACATATAGGCCGTCCCACAGCCAATGAGAGTGTTTTAAAACAGTACAGCAGAAGTCAGTCACAGCCCACGAGAGCTTTGAAGCTCTCTATATTAACGACATGAGCAGTCAGAGAGCCAGGGGAAAGAAGAAAGGAGACAGAGCCAGGCTTAATGTGGACACGCACTGCTACATGTCCAGGCTGTACCCAGGCCAGGACATAATATGGCCGTGACCTTGACCGCTGGAGGATAGCCATCCCTGGGCCGGCCGGGATCCATGCCTGACTCCCTGATGCCCCATTGACCTCCAACATTAGTGTGTTTATACCTAAAGTCCTCTCTGTTTCTCTCTGATGATCAGCACATGAGGGTATAATGCGCTGGTCTGCCATTACAGCTGTTCCCCGTTCCTTCTGGCTGCACGCACACATGGAAAACAATTGTCTCACGATTGTCCTGGGGGGAGAGGTGGTGACGAAATGGCTTCAAAGTAATTTCACCTCCTTGGGGACTAGAAAATACTCCCCATCCACAGTTACCCATCAACACATTTATTGCCAGGTATTAATTCATTAATTCTTCGCCACCGCCAGTGTTTTTCAGTGATTTTACCTTATTTTGTCGACCCATGACCCACCATGTGTCCAGGATGTAAACAAAGCCTGTCACGGAGGGGCGGACGAACGTATTTTCTTTCACCAGTAACACATTGGTTGGCTATTCAAAAATAGCAGATACAAGCTCATAGCACGTCACTTTGTGTCACACCGTCAGCTTGTAAGGTGCTAGTTTTGAAAAATAAATTGAAAATGTGTGCATTTTATAGCCTAATATATTTCTAAAGTGAACATTTTGAACTTCCTTGGTGCAGCAGTCCATGCAATGTCAACAAACTAATTCAGCATGACACACACACTCACAGAGGAGAGAGGGATGACAGATGGCCATGGAATAATCACCGTCATGAAAAGCGACAACTTTTGCTTTCACAAGACGAAACGCGCTGTTTGATTTCGAGATGGAAGGCCTGTGGCAGCAAGCTCAGTCTATAAGCTTTGATGGACAAACAAGAGGCTGGCGATTGGAATAGATTGAAAAACATGAAGAGGAAAGGGCCTTTTACATGTGCATCCGTCAGATCAGTCGTGAGCCTCGCGCAGTGATGGATTGAAGGAGACGACAAGTTGCTGCCAGGTAGCGGAATGTTTAATCACCTCGACAGAACGAGGAACAGAATTGATCGCTGCCCTGACCGTGTCAAAATGTGAGCGCTTGTCCGCAGGCTCAATGAATACTTTAATACTGCAGCTAATGGTTTTCTTACCAGGGAGCAGCCTCCCGCTGCTTAACTGGACTTACTTTAAATTAATCACAACAAAAAATGATGGTTTTCCAATGACCGGAGTCTGTTTGTCTTGTGCCGCTTAAATCAATCATCTGCAGGAGTAAAAAGCAATTAGGGTTTACATTTTCAAGCGTATTCTCTAGATGTTCATTTTGAGGACTATGATCAATGCCTTTTACTAGATAAGTGTGAACTTCACATCAACTACTTTCATTTCATTTACTTATTGTAGTGTCCACCTGCATCACTGCTCTTGCTGGCTTCTATCGTTTGATCAGTCAACCAATTTATTTTCTATCAATTACATACCTCATGAAGCCTTTACTTCAGATAGTTTTTAGTTTTAGGCGCATTCTAAGCCAATCATTTGAGGTGGCTGGTCAGTAGGAGACTGGTACCACGGCTCTGTGTGTCTGTGTGTACGTCTGTAATCCACGTAACTCGAGCACCGTTCGCCCCACCAACTTCAAATTGGACACCCGCGTTCCACCCAACCACAGGGAGTGCAGTGCCTGGCCTTGAGTCGGTTAGGTACACGGTTGGATTTACAAATTGCATCGTTCCAAGTAGGCCAATCAATGCCCAACGGGCACCGCTGTAGTCAAATTAATGGCTCAGGAATGAGTCAAAAACATCTTCATGAATTCAAGGCTTTATTGGGTGTGTAACTGAGAAAAAGTGCTCCTTGGAGCACCAGGTCAGACAGGAACCTTTGGAATGTGTAGGAGTAATTATAAACATGTTCTATTGTGTTTACAAAAAAGAATGTATATGCATATAGAATATTCATGGGTGAACAATGAGCACTTTAGTTGCAAATTTATTTCCTTTCCTAGATTTAAGCACAAAAAGAACCCCTAAACGAAAATATATTCTTCCACACATTTTGATTCAATCTGCACAATGGCAGAATTGTTACTGGGACGCTGGAGTTGTCAAGGAAAGTACTACCCTGCAGAAAAACACGAATCATGGCAGAACCTTGAGGGTGAGAGCTGCAGGGTGACGGTGACTACATCTCTTAGTGTAGGCTGAACATTCAGGTGAGGGTCATTTTCTTCCCTCGCAGACAAAAGCTCAAGGCTCTGATTGTACCGCCAAGCCTGTTATTTCAAAGCTGTTATTTATTATTACCTCTGCCCGGCCAGCGCGGGCGGGAACAGGGATAATGTTTTCCACCCCGTGAGTCTGTCTGTGAGCAAGTAATCTCAAACACCACTGGAGCGATTGGCGTGAGACTTTGCATGGACACTCCCAGTAGGCCAAAGAAGAACCATGATCCCATTATTTTCCTAAATCAATAGACTGCTTCACGTTTTGGCCTATAACTCTTGAAACTTAGCTAGTACAAGCAATTTTTCTGGATTCCCCTGGATTCCTTGTATCATGACGCTACTCCCCAGTATATTTCCACCTCACAAGATTGTCCAAACCGCACACAACTCGGTACACATTCCATCTGGAATCATGTGATCAAGTAACCGACAGTAGAGAGTACAGGTTAGTGCGTTCGTAAGGGTGTTATTAAATGATGAGCAGAGCTATTGTTTCCTATACGCTCCTTCTGACCGTAGCCTCAGGCAGTTTGGTTGTGTTGCTGACCACATGCTGTACTCGGCCGCTGTATAGAACAGTATAGAAACATCTGACCCGTCTGAAGTGAGTGGTACTGTACTGTACTGTACTGTCGGAAATGCTTTGGCCATGTCTCGCGACCCCCCCCCCCCACACCCCCTCCCCACCCCCAATACAAACTGACTGCAAAAATAACCTTATTCCACCCAACCACAGGGAGTGCAGTCTCCCCCGGGCATCAAACGATTGACTCAGGAATGCAACAACATTAAAATAAAAACTCCATGAATTTGAGGCGGCATGGGGTGTGTAATTGACAGAAAATAAGTCATGTTTTTTCTTGCTGAAGGGGGAGAGGGGATCGAATGGGGAACCTTGACAGATTCCCCAATTAACCCAAACACGGTGAAATAGCACGGATTGGCAATTCCGTACATACACACCTAGAAAACCCAAACATATTGCCCTGATATCCTCCCCCATAGACCGTGATGCATAGGGGTGCCGTCTCTGCCGAACTTGAGCCACGGGAGACACCACCGAGTCCGCTAAAGGACGCGACTTGTTGTGTATGAATTTGGGGGGTTTTCTAGGCGTGTTTCTAGACGGAATTGCCAAATCGCGCTATTTAACCATGTTTGCTGTGAGATCGGGCTCGATTCCTAGCATAGTCAAACACTCCATCCACGCATCCGCCACTCTGAATCACTGGTGCCACACAGCTATAGCCACAACATTCAGTTTGATCAGAACCGTATGTCGAAGGATCTCTGAGCGCTGCTATAATTCCTTTCTTGGAGCATAGTGTCCGTGCGCAACCACCCCCCACAGACACCCACCCCCCACAGACACTGTGCAAATGCACTGTGACAAGCTGTCATGCTCGGCATCGGGGGGCCTACGGCCCATTCCCCGCCTCCGATCTGCACCAAGACATCTGTGTGTTGAGCAGCTAGACATGGCAACCAGTGATGGAGGAAGTACTCACATTTGTTAGTATAAGTATCAATACTGTGATACCGCAATGTAGAAATACTCAAGTTACAAGTAGGTCTGGTATTCAAAATGTACTTCAAGCACAAAAGAATATACCAAAAGTAAAAGTGATCATTTTGCAGAATGTCCCGTTTAACATTTTTTCAAATGGATACACAGTACATGCATGTATAACACAACATTGCGTTGTGCTTGCATGCATATCATGCATATTGCAGCGGCGGCGAGCGACAAGCGTCTAATCTGAGCGTATGTGTTCGGGGCCCGGCCGGGCGGCGGAGATATAAGCTGCGTCGTTTGACTTGTTAAAAGGGATGTTTTCACTAAGAGCCTTGTAGGCTCTGACATAACTGGGACATACATGTAGCTCCCCTTGTCACCACTGATAATCAATTCCCCCTATACGGGAATAATCTGACAGCACAACCCCCCCCACCACCCCCACCCACTCAGCGTGGTGCTGGTGCCTCCTCCTCCCTGCAAGCTGTCATCACGTTCCCATACATTAATAAAACAACCATGAGACAGTCGCCCATACCAGCAGTAACCTCCATGCGGCCACCAGGCAGCGAACATTCATTCACCCACGATCAATCCATTTTAACTGGGTCCTTTTTGATGTGATCGTTATTGATAATGATTGCACATCATTGCCAATAAGTCCAAGACTTCACATCATGGCCAATAAATCCAAGAAGCTGATTTGGTTTAGCAAAGATTGGCTGAAGATCTAGGCGATATTTTGTCCCCCGGGCTCTTTAATATGTGGCCAAATATAACCTCTGGTTGATTGAACTGTGACGCTATACCTGGACACTGACCCTTTTTTTCTCACTGGCACACACGTGTGCGTGTGTGTGTGTGTGTGGCAATCTGCACGCTTGTATGTATGGGACAGTGGATGCAGGTGTCCCCCAGGGGTTGGTGAGATGAGTTGGGGCTGCGGTATCGTTCCTCATCTGGACGGAACATTAATAACGGAGGGCTTGGTGGGAGGACCTGGGGAGAGAGCTCCATCTGGGCCAGCTCTATACTAGCACAGTGCTGAGGGGACAGGCCACTGACTCCTCAAGTCCATAATCCCTCACATGGTGCAACATGCAGCACGCCACAGGCCCAGACCACAAACACACACATTTGGGACGGCAGTGGCTCAGGAAGTATACGATGACTGTCTGGGAACCAAAAGGTTTCCTGGCTCCTCCTGCGTTGCTGCGTGTCCTTGAGCAAGACACTGAACCGATGACTGCTCCCGATGAGCAGGTTGATTCCATGCTTGGTTGCCTCCACTGTCTGTGTGTGAATGGGTGCATGTAGATTATGCACATTGTAAAGCCATTTGGAAACTATATAAATGTAGACCATTTACCATTTTCAGACCAATGCATATGGCGAGTGTGTTGGGCTCCCTGAAAATAGCGACACTTTAATTCCCTTCATGCATGCAAATGTTATTTAAACATTATAAACATGCATACTCCTTCATTAGGTGGTGAGGTTGCAATGAGCAGGGCAAATGGGCTGTTGTGAATAATAAGCTAATTATGCAGTCTGCCCTTCAGCTCTTTGCCCAAAGTGGTTTCAGTGCTTTTACAAACAGCAAACAGCCCCGTCGCCGTCTGGATGGATGCACTGGAGTGATCATGGCTGCAGAGAAGTGAGCGTGAGGGCCAATGCTGAAGTAGATCATATAAAAATCATCATTGGCTCAGGCCACCGCAACTCTTTCAAGAGACACTCTCCGTGATGGAACACTGCTGCTCGCTGCCTTGTCATTTTCATTTTCAATCAGCGCCGCCTCTCTAAGCGCTTGTTAATCAATACAGTAACAGCTACGGGGATCTTTCCTCACCGCGGCAGCCCGAGGCAAAGACACGTGAAGCGTTAAGTTCTCCTAGCTCTCTCTCTCGTCCGCCTCCCCCTCATTCCCTCCCACCCATCTCTCCATTGCCGTGTGGCAGTCCTTGGACTTTGCAATATTGTATTCACTTCCTGTTACTCCGAGTTCTATACGTATTGTAATCGAATGGATTTCATCCAGGCAGTATGAAAAATGGCAGAGCCGACATAACGTTAAATGCTATTCACATCTCAAGCCCCTAAAACACACTTCCCCCCTGAAGAATAGAAGCGGTATTGTTTGTGCTGGATGCAGAAATTTCTCACTCCATCTGTTTGTCAAAGCCATGTTATTTTAACCAGCCAGAATTCTTCCAGGCGGCTATGAAATGAGCCCTAGGTCTATTGTCTGCCAAGTGTGTTTGAGGAGTGAGTGCTTTTCGCTGTCTTTCTCTCCATGCAAGGACAAAACAAATAGGGTATTATTGTACATAGCATTGTATCTCAAGAGTCAAGGTCAGAACTCTCTATACATTTCAGTCAGCTTCTGCGTCCGGAACCATCGAGTGAGCATAACATCTGTGCTCTGACTTGAATGACTCTCGCACATAGCCATGGTTCAAATAAAGTTTGGAGCTTCCTGTGGTTTCGGGTACTGTAGATCTCACGTCTCCAGCGGGAATACGTTGTTCTTGTTTTGTGTTATCTGCCGCTCATGTCTAATTCATATTCAGGCTGTCAGCTGTGCCTAACCAACCCTGTGCAGCCCCCTGAGTGGGCCGCCCCGGCCTGGCCTTTCCTGTGATGCCCCTCGTGATGAAGACGCATCGCTGTCGTTCCTTTCGTGAGACAGCGCGAGTCACGCCGATGACTCCACGGAGACGAGCGTGGCTCATGAATGCGATGAACGGGTTCTGATGGCGTGAAGGATCCCTCCTTGTTCTGTCTCGGTGGGCTCATGACTGCATGCCTCTTTGTTTCCGGGGGAGCTGCCTCTCTCCGTTGATTGTTTGCCACAGGTTTTTGCAATTCAGGTGCGCCAGCCCGGAGCGGGCCCTGACTTGTATTTATTAGTTATTCATTTCCATGGGCCCGGGGCAAAGTGATATGCAACGTGCTCACCGATCAGGTGTTCAGTGGCCCAACCAAGGCATGCTGCATCTCCCCTGATGCCTGGCAGTGCTGGCTCCTCTAATGGTCTGGTCTATTCTCATTATTGGTGACATCGCAGAGAAAAGGGAGAAGTAATAATAATGGCACTGAACTACTGGTAGGTCTTGTTTTTAGGTGTTAGAACATTACCATAAACATGTTGACGTTGCTGTCAGGCAGAAACCTTGTATGGTCAACTGTTTTTTCTTTTACTTTTCAGGAAATGGGGAAAAAATAACCTGTGTCAACCCAGTACAATTCAATCCTGTGTATTTATTATTTAGTCACAAGCTCTTGTTGATAGTTTTCATTGGTTAAATAATTTATAAAACCCACAGACCACTTTCAACCTGGCATCCCTATTTTGGGAATTAAGGACAAACATTTTCCAAATAACGAAAATAGCTAAGACAAAATACAATACTGTCCGACAATGACAATATACATGTCACACAGTATACCTTTCTATCAGTAAGTCAGAGAGGCTAACTGTTGTTGGTATCAGTAAGAGTGTGGGAGTCTATCCCTGTTTTGCAGTGCGCTAGACTAGACCCCTAGGAGATGGAGCACACCTACCATCAGCTCCCAGTACTTATACTAGACTTGCCACACCCAAGATGTGCTACTCATTCACTGAGTTGGACAGGTTCTCATAACCTGGTCCTCCTGTCAACACGTTTATATAATTGCATGTCAGTGTCCGCTTCAACTTAGTCAATTTCCTATTTAAATTACATTTTAATTACTAATTCAATTCAATAGGGTTGCATGAATACTGTTCCCGTTTACATATTTAAGGACATAAGCTTAGAAACAACACATACTGTGTGTTGAGTGATCTGTTAATAGCAGATCTTCAAAGTGACCATCGTAGCAGGCACTCGAAGGCCAAAACTGAATCCAGCTTGCAAATATGGTGAAAATATTGGCGGCAATGTCTCAGGAGTTAGAGCGGCGGTGTGAATGTGTGAGAAAAGCTCTATATAAAATGCAGTCTATTTACTAGTCCCTATGTAATTCAGTTTGGATAACTGTGAACATTCAACTCGGTTTTGTCCTTTTGCTGTGATGTAACACCTGAATAAATACTAATTGTATGTCAACAATGAGCCACTATAATATAGTATAATACAGAATATAGTATGATATAGAGATATCACTAGCTGGTGAGAAGAGGGGAACTCGAGGCGCTAAAGAGCTACAGTGGCACCTGCTGTCAGAAAAACCTGGCCAATCAATAAACCTTTGTCTGGCAGGGGCTATCATTAAGAAAAGCAACCAATCATAGACTTGTACATTATGTTTGGATAACAATGTCCTTTGGGGGGCGCCCGCTGGCCTATAGCGGTCCAGATGCATACCACATGACATAGGCCCTATTGCAGCCTGACAGCATGCCGTGAGTTCGAGTCCCAATCCTGATGACCTTTGCTGCATGTCATTCCTGGTTTCTCTCTCTCTCTCCCTGTTCCATTAAAGGCCCCTAAAACATATTAAAAACAATGTCCTTTGGAACTAATTTAAACATACTGTATACAATTCACCAAATTCCCTGAACATAAAATCTAAATGATCTATGTATGCCATAACTTTAGATGCCCCGTTCAAAGAGATAAGCATCTTCTGGCCAGAGGAGTTTCTATGATGGTGCTCGAGTGAGGAAACGGTGGTCTTACTATTTCTTAATATATTGGCTACTTGTTCCGTCACGGTTTAGGTCGGACAAGAGAACGACAGCAGCCCTCGACCACATCAACGACCTGGTTAAGTGAGTGGGAGCAACTTGTCAGACACTGTGACAAGAGCCACTGCACTATATGAATTAGAGTCGCTGAAGAAATGTAAGCCCTCTTGTAAAGGACTCCAGGGAACCAAGCATTCAGGAAGCCTGAAATTAAATCAGATCTCCATCTTATTGATTTGGCATTTACACACAGCAGGCATGCTGTCGAGGCTAAACAATAACAGTTGGGGAGTCATTTGAATCTTCACGCATCTTCAACAGATCACTTTAATTTCAGTACAGTGACATTTGCATTGCCTGCATTGTTTGTAAACAGCCAGAACTGGAAACGGGGCCTATAGCTGCTAACTTCTGGGAAAGGGAACTACGGACCTTATTGGCTCATTTAATTAGTGTGAGGGGAACGCAACATGAACGCAACATAAAATCAACCCCAAATGTGAATGACATGTTGAGCGGCCTGTATGGAGCGCACCTCCAATTAAGCACAAAATGTGTGGGAAAGAAAATATATACACAGTGTTCCCTCACTGACACTGGAGAAGCCCTCCATTGCCCTGTGCCTTTTTAACACACACACCTTTAAACCATAAAACATTGTCATCACATGTACCACACAGACACTATCATGGAGGGAGGCAAGGGCTTGAAACCTCATTTAATGTGTGGGATTGCATTTGGAATTGCTAATTTCCATGTCTTTGACTTTTTCATTGTGCCGTGCATGATATCCAGAGAAGCAAATAATTTGCTATCAGCTGAATGTTTGAAAAAAACAAAACAAGCACGCAATCTGTAATATGCTGGAACCATCTCTCGGGTTGTGTAATGCTATTTTGTATTACATTCTTATTTAAACTTGGTCTAGTAGTAAAAAAAAGAACATATCGTGTGCGCTGTAGTGACTTGGCATAACGTTGTTGTTGTTTTTTTTCTCTCAAAACTGAATATTTTTCTCATGCTTCGCAAACTCAGCATAAGCAACTATGCGGAAGGAGCTTGCTGGTTGGACTTGGGACCAATCAGAAACTGTCAGCTTATAGCCATTGAGCTAACGATGGGGCCGGGGGATTAGGGGAATGCTCCTTTAATTACAGCAGAAACTTAAAACGTTATTCTCCGACTTTGTATGTCCCTTTTTGGAGTTTGGATTCAGTACTTTTATAACAAGAGGAGGAAAGAATCCTATACACTATATTATACTGATATGGCTTGGCTCACCATTAGTTCAGCTCTTCCTTTAAAGGGGAATTTCTTCCTAACCGTTATTTTACAAAATCATGTTGATTCTTCTGAAAAGAAAAGAAAAAACATATACATGTAGGGCGCTGGTCCTTTAAGAAAAGCGGGGCCAGCACACGTAGAACGGGAGAGAGTGCAGCAACAACACTGCATGGACCAACCTGTCATATCATCTAGAACAACAACACTGCATGGACCAACCTGTCATATCATCTAGAACAACAACACTGCATGGACCAACCTGTCATATCATCTAGAACAACAACACTGCATGGACCAACCTGTCATATCATCTAGAACAACAACACTGCATGGACCAACCTGTCATATCATCTAGAACAGATGTAAAGAAAAACTCAAACTAATTGCGCGATTGAATAAGACTTCTAGTGGTTGATCCACCCGGACGGTAAAATCCGCTAATTTGGTATGGTATATATATTTTTAATATAATTTGGTATGGTATATATATTTTTAATATAATTTGGTATGGTATATATATTTTTAATATAATTTGGTATGGTATATATATTTTTTCAATAACAAATGGATACGTGTCTTCATATACGGTAAGAAAACAGCTTGTGCGAAACTCTCCTTTTAAGTAGAAGAGATTTGTTGAATTGTTTTCTCAAACGAGCCTAAACCTCGGATGAAGAGCACAATTCCATGACGTGTTTTAGGCATGTCTTTACCGTCCACACAGGAGGGTTTGTTGCGTGTCGTCCCGGCCACTTTCCCTGGTAAACAGGAGCACTTGACGGTCTGCGAGCGCTCCTCAATGCGGTTCTTGTTACAACACCGGTGGGCAGCAATCACCTCACACGTTCCCCCCTCTGCAGACAGACAGACAGACAGACAGACAGGTGTGGTTAGTGGGTTAATTGGTAGCAAATATTGATTGACCAGACCAGCGGTTCAACCCTAGGGGGTCCTCAGAGTTACTGGGGTCTGCCAAATCTGTGTGATAGGGAACATTATAGCTGATAAATAAATAACCAATCTACAAGCTCACAACGCCTCGTGCTGTGATCTTTAGATTGGCAGTTGACAGAGTTGAGGGGGAAAAAAGCCAACGGTACACTTGATTAAATACATATTAGCATGAATCCAACTGTCTATGAATACTATGAAAAGGTTTATTCTGCCACACATATGTTTACTGTGTGGCACTTGTGCTTCATCAGCTAAGTGGTCCTTGGGCTGAAAAACGTCTAAGGATAATGGAATGAGAATTATATCTCTGATCTGACAAAATAAGAAAAAAAGTTATATGTATGACAGGAAAGGGAGAGAAAGATGGGGAGTGTCACGCGGAAAAGGCCGTCAGGCAGCCTATAGGTGCCTGGACGGTTGAGCTAACCGTCTGGGCCCAAGTTACATATTATTTTCCCCTTCATTGTATAATGTCTCTAACTGTGGAAAATCGAGGCACCTCAAATAAGACACATCCATACAATACAAACAATAATTGGCCACTCCTGGCCACTTATAGCCTAGGTGACGGTGTAGCAAATTATCTCTGTGGGGATCTCAATTATTCCCTTTAATTGCCCCTCGTTCTGAAATGCTAAATGATGTCCCTCAGCCTGTGATGCAGATCAACCATATATAGGTTCATGTTATTCAACAGTGGTACAGCAATACAATGAAATTGCCCATATAAGGTGTAATCCTCATGAGCGCTACTCTCCCTCTGCCAACCTGGGGAGGGCCCCGAACTGAGCTCATGCTTCCTTCAATAGTTGAGGAGTGAGCACACCGCTTCTCATCAACTGACAGGGTGGACTTTCCCCGGTAGGATGTAGCGCATGGAAGGAACATGTTATTCCAACCATTTCCTTTCCCCTCCATCAGGTGACCAGTGGGAGGCAGTATAGAGACAGTATAGAGGATTACTGTGTGTTTATTGTGAGGGTACCTACACACACAGAAAGGCTAACCCCACCTATACTATGAGCGCTGATGACGCTGAGGAGAGAGCACGACTGTTCGTGAGGGACTAGTGGAGAAGAGATCCAGCAAAACTCCTTTGTGCTCTGAAAATAGCCGATCTGCAAGCACCGTGCACTGTGACACGTTGTGAGCTTGTAGATCGGCTATTTTCAGCATGCAACCAAATGTAAAATCAGGCATTACGATGGCATCGAGGCCCGCCAAAATATAGTTTAGTCGACTAAAACTAAAACTCAGATTTCAGATGACTAAAATATATATGACACATTAGTGTCAACCACTTCTCCGGCGCCTCACCGCAGAAGGCCTTGTGTCAATTGTGGTAATTACTGATATCCTCAGACCAGCCTCATTACCCAACCAGATCACATGCAGTCTCACACCATACATGATGGACCCCTCGGCTCTCATGTGGCTCGCGTGCACACAGCACATGACATCCGTCATATGTGAATGCTGCACAATAGGTCCCACTCTGACAAAGGAGGATGTCAGAATCCTTTTTCTGTCCTTTCTTTTTTTTGCTGAGGAGAAGAGGAGAGGGGGAAAAAAACAAAAAAAAACATTCCAGCGGCAGTACTGGGTCAAAATAACAATAGGGAGGGCTGCCCATGGGGAAGGAGAGGGTGCATATGTAGCCGAGGGAGGAACCTCCTAAAACAGAAACCTAGATGGAGAGAGAGAGAGGAGAGGAGGGAGGAGGGGCAGGGCATGTCTGGCTGCCAGGGACCTGGTGGTGCCAGTGAGTAATGAGGGAGCCACTGGAAGTGCCCCCTTCACACAATTATAAAGCGT
This sequence comes from Protomyctophum bolini, assembly GCF_963924005.1. Lineage (NCBI taxonomy): Eukaryota > Metazoa > Chordata > Actinopteri > Myctophiformes > Myctophidae > Protomyctophum > Protomyctophum bolini. The sequence goes on from NC_137863.1 coordinate 17,208,915, forward strand.
GGGGCTAATGCAGCCAGCAGAGCTGCAGGAGAGAGGCCCTCCATCACCACTCTCTCCTTTCCTCAAGCCCCGGGAAAAACTCTTTATCTTCCCTTGACAGCCACGGCAACAGACACTGGCGTCCAACAATTAAACTGGAGCTCATCCCAGGACATGGGGAAGGAGAGGAGATTGGTGGTAGCCAGATGCTCTCCCACCTCCGAGGATGGAGAGTGTGCGAGATAACGAAGCACCACACACCGCCGTTATGTTTGCACTCTGATTCCTCGTGGCCGGACACCACTTCAAAGACGATATCCCGCCGCGGTGTGAAGTCCCATTTATTGCGGTCGAGGTGACAAAAGAGCAGTGTGCGTTTCTCTGGCTTGCTTTGTGTAAATGTTTGAAATGGCCCCGGTCATGAATTACGGAGCCGAGCTCGCAGCGGGCCCGGACGAGTTTGGCAACACTTTTCTTCTCCTATTCTCATCAACGTCGGCAGCCCGACCAAAGGCAAGCTGGGATTAAAAGGCAAACATTTTCAGTCCTGGTGGACTGTGCTGTCATGCAGTATTAATGTCACTTCTCCTGAAGCGTGTTGTTAGATATTTCCGGCCAGGAACGAGGCAGAACACCAGACCATACAACTGTGGAGAGAAGTCTCTTGAGTGTGCTAAAACCCCCCAAAACACCCACAATGCTTTGGCCTTGTTGAATATTTTACTGACAGCTTCCCGGCCCGCAGACATGCTTTCAAGTCCACTGTGAGAGTACGTGGATCTCTCGATGGGTTCGCACCTTGATCTCGGGTCACGGGATAAAAGGATGCGATTCAACAGCTGTAATGGCCTCTTTGGAGACCCATTCCATACATCTCATGTGGTTTAACTCAATTCAAATGTACTTGAACTAGTTTTTTCTTTGCTCTATCTTTGCCCCCAGTAATCCATATCCTATAAATCATTCATTGATCCACCATGAATGTAGTTATCCAATGTGTATCACACAAGCAATATCCAAACAACAAATGTATCGCGACTGCGGTGTTAGGGCTGACCTCGATTAGTCGAATAATCGATTGGAATGAGTCTTAGTCAACTACCAATCTCTTAGTCGATGTCTTTTTTTTTGTTGCATGATTCAACTTAGAAATTGGTATAATTTGTTATACTAACTAACCCCAAAATATTGGTTATATATCATGATTTATCGGGGAAACCAAGCAAGCGGATGTTAAATCAGACATTAAGCACCCCCACAGCCCACATGGAATGATTCTCTGTTGCAGGGTTCCCCAGTTAGTTTTCCCCAAGAGCCAAATTATGTCTATGGTGAAATGCTGAGTTATTATATATTTGTATTAGATAGAATACATGTAGAAGACCTATTTGACAGTTGCAGAAACACATTTGCCTTCCTTGACACATTAACAAGCATCAACCAGCTGGACACAGACACACCTCTCCTCTGCAGTAAAGTGAATGGAGTTTCATTTTGAATATGATGAAAACATAATATGATTACGGATCCCTGTGATTATGGTAAACTAAGACTAAAGACTAATAGTCGACTAATGACAATCCTAGAGTCGACTATAAAAGGGCTGTCCCCGGGGACAGCCTAAGGGGACAGCCCGTGTGTGTGTGTGTGTGTGTGCGTGTGTGTGCGTGTACGTGCGTGCGTGTGCGCGGGCCATGAGGTGACTTATAGGCTATTGTTTCTCTGCGTGAGTGCATGACCCTGAGGTGAGTTAGGCCAGTGGTTCTCAAAGTGGGGTCTGGGGAGTCCTTGAGGTGGTTCCAGGACGTCCCCAGCAAAATGAATGAATTTTCGGCACACTGTCAGAGTTGTGAGGGTCCGTGGTCCTAATGTGTACCACATTTAAACCTTATGCCGGGGTCCTTGAAATTGAACTGTTTGAGAATCACCGAATTTGGCGGTTGATGGTCTAGCCATCAGCCAGGTGGACATTAGGCCTGATCACTAACGTACCATCTGCTCTCTGTAGGAGAGAGTGGAATAAACGGCGTCCCTGTGACTCTACTGAGCCCGACCAGAGAGCCACTTACAGGACAAATTGCCACTTGGACAAGACATAATGCCATCCAGGTAGATTGGTGCTCAGGACGTGGGTAAATGCTTGTCCGTTATCCGTGCCTCTGCATCTGAGTATGTGCGGATCTCGGAGTGTGTGTGTGTGTGTGCGTGCGTGCGTGCGTGCGCGCGCTTATTTATATTACTCCGAGTTGAGCGCCACACCGTGTCGAGCTGGTAAAAGGTGTGTCTTTGTGTGTGCTCTGATAATAGTCCGTGACAATAAAGAGCAGCAATATGACTGCAGGCCTGATAGATGGAGCACTTGCCACCTGTCATCCAGCTAAAGGGGTTAAACCAACCCGTGAAGATGGAGTGGGTGGCTGTGCTCTCTAGCCGTTCGGTGAGAGGGGGTGAAGGGCATCGATGGTCCCGACGACTGCTCATTTTTCTCCTCGCGGCCCACGGTGACAGCGGCCATTAGACGACTGGATGAGGTGATTATGTTTGAGGAAATCGATGCTTCATTGTTTCCAACTTAGCCCAACGGCCAATTATAAAAGCCACTAATGAGGGAAGGGGTCACCAGATTGGGGAGACAGATACAGGCAACTGGCTTGAGTTGAATGGGAAGCACTGGATGTTTGAGACGCGCAGATTTGTAGTCACAGGCTGTATCCAAAATCAGGCAACCACTCACTATAAAGTGATTACGCCATTTTGTAATTGTGTTTGCGATGTATATTGATAATTATTTTAACCTAAATAGTGTACTAATTTCATCCCACAACGCATCGTGAAAAATATTGTACAACCGATGGTCACTATGGCAAATCGTGCAGCAGTCATGCAAGAAAATGTTTATCTGGCATGTTTTAATTGTGCGACAGGCAGCAATGAGATCATTAACTGCCCATGAGTTCACTGTAATGTAGTGGAGTAGGGAGTGGTGGCGGTGCATTCAGATTGCACAGCCATGCTTGAAAACCTGGGCAGACGTCCACTTATATAGCATCAGCAACCAACAAGCACACCATATAACACTTGCCGGGTGCATTAACCGCCACACACAAATCCAAGGTCACAGTGACAGTGACGTGACAGTGGTTCATTCTGCAGCATGAAGAAGACTCTTGGATCACAGCAGGGGAAGCAGACACTTTTACCCCCTTTTTTGTTATGTTTCACATGAGTGACAAAGAACGGCGCATTCTGGTTCCACTGCACGTGGGGGGAAAACACACAGAGTCAAATGCAAGGGCCTTGTGTGCCGAAGATAACAGACTGCTTCCCTACACCTTGGCCCCGTTTTCCACATTAACCACCGTAATCTATGCAGAGAAGCCATGATGGCTAATCATCGGCTCACCTTCTGCCAGGCAACGCTGTCACTCTCCCTGTCTCTCTCTCTCTACCTCTCCCCTCTCCCACTTCCATCTGTGAGTAAGTAAGACATAAGTGTGGTATGGCCAAGGCACGCGGCAAGAAGTAGGAGAAACCTCTCAAGGACTTCCTCTTCATGGCAACAACTTAATCAGTGTGCACTCAGGTGAAAATGAGCCATTTCTGCTTGTATGCTAGAGTGCCTGTTTTGCTCTCGCCAGACAGGCAGACGAGGCAGAGGAACGGCAGGCTACCTTCATCTCTGCGTATACCCGTCCTCCTGCTGTGGGGTCTGTTTTTCAGAGTCTGTGTAACTGGCAGCCATCCACTACAGTCAGGGTATACCGCCATACTTCTAATTGGCAATTTATGTCTCCAGTGGGAATTCTGAAGTCAGGTTATGTTGTCCATTGCCTGTGAATTAGAAGTACTCAAAATTGTACAGTGTACTAGAGAAAATGATGATGTCCTATCATCCACTCTTTACACTACAGATCAGAATTCACTTCTGCATGATGCCCGCTTTCATCCCATACCTCTAAAGAATGCAAACTGAAAATATCCGTTTGCAAGTAATGGAATTTGAGCATTAACTCAAGCTTGTGAACAAAAACGTTAGCCAGATTGTGGAAATATTTCAATAGCAAGAAAGATGTGTATAGAATATCTCAGATCAGCTTGATTAAAATAAAGTGTGAACTACAACACTGCTGAAAATAATATAATGCTACAGTATGTGTGATGTGTAGAAGAGAGTGGATTCAAACAGTATAGAGAGGCTTATCTGCAAGTTAAACGATTCTCCAAATCTAAGCCTCCACTTATTCACATGCATTGATTCTTTACACTGCGTGAAAAGAGGAGTTAACGGGCAATTACGGGAACTGTATTTTGCCCGTAAACCTCAAGTTTAGCAGCATATACAGTTAATATACGATATATACAGGTGTGATGGTACAATTCTGTAGTTTACGGGAGTTTGTTGGAAAGATTAACAGGAGTTTCCTGTAATATACACATCCGTATTCCAAGCTTTTTGCGCAGTGTAAGTCCTGAACATCAAAGCAACTGCTTTTTCTGCCTTTTATTGGTAGTACCAGTGGAGATTGACTGGAAACGGGGGAGGGAGGGAGAGAGAGAGGGAGGGAGAGCGAGAGACACACAGCAAAGGTTGTCTGGATTGGGATTCGAACCCGCGACACACTGCCTGCAGGCTTTAGTGCCTATAGACGAATCCACGGAGCCTTTCCCTGTCAGGTGCAGGCAATCAATGTCAATCAGTGTCAAGCTCTGCTTAAATAATGTGACACCTCAGCTATGGCTGTGCCCGGGGCGCTATGCCAGCAGGTGCACCATCAAAGCCACTCTAAGTGAGTAGCCTAGCCTGCATACATTGTCAATATACGACACGTATAGTATACTTATTCTGAGTGACCACCGCAACAATGGAAAGACGACTAACATTACGTTTTGAGCTTTTTAGACATAAAGTGTGGAGTGAGTGTTGAGTTTCACTGCACTATCTGTGGTTGAAAAGACAAAATGAGACAATCCTGGGCTCCCCATTGCTCTTTCAAAACTAAATACAGTTACCTTGAGTTGAGTTAAAGCTTGCAAAAGTTAAGCCCTAGATTGTCGATTGAGCTGGATTGTTTTTCAGCCAAACCTTTGTGCTGTGGACTCATGCATTATGGAAGATGTCTTCTCTTATGACTGTGGCGCACATCAGTATGCACGATTAAAATGTCATTTGACTGAAAAGCTGTCACATCCGTCAGAAATGGAAAACAACTCTATTCCGTTTGGCCCGGTTCGTCTTAGTGACAGTGGGCTCATTTTCACGGGTCTGCTAATCAGCCCGTACTGGAGTTGAGATATATTGTTATTAATGATTTGTTTCGAGATTCAAAGTCATCAAAGTGGGTTCGGGCCAGCTCTGTCCCGTAACATGTATGTTTAATGATGCTCATCAGCTAACTGCTAGAGTTTTTACATAGCCTATTGCAGCCCTTGTCAGTGAGTTTTAGCATTTCAAGACGCACATAATATTTTGCGCTATGACGATGTGGGGCGCCTCAGTGGCAGGTGATTCAGTATAGGATACAACATCGGTGCCAAGTTATTGGTATAATGACTAAATTGGGGAGCAAAAGGGGGTAAAAATAATTGGCCAATCTAAATTAGAAAAATAAATCATACGTTTCCGAGTGTACTCTTCTTTGAAAGTCCTAGGATCACTCACAGGTGGTGGAGGAGCGCCCTGTATCACAAACACTGACAAACCAAATGACGCATGTCGAATGTCATACATCAATGGCAGTGAATGGTTAAGCATCAAGGGGCAACCTCAGGAACATTACCCTTATTTCTTTAGATGTTTAGTACAAACGCAACGCATCCGCAACACATTGGTGAACTTGTAGGCGTGCTATTATCTGCGCACGACACCATCGTGACACTGTCGGGCTTAAGGGTCTAATTAATCTAATTTCACACAGAATTTTGCAGTGTATGGACTCCAAATAAGCCCAAAAGGGAGACTTTAGAGCAGTGCCACAGAACCATTTCCCATGATGTCGTTGCCCTGTGCCATTGATACGGCCTCCATAATTTCATCAGAAATTTTGCAGGCCCTGATTTGCTCCACAAATTCCCTCAGTCCCTCCCTTCCAGAATTGACTGTGTGATCACATGTTCTCCCAGGAAAAGTATTTTAATGTGAGCGGGCGTATAACCGTATATGCATGCGAAATGAAATGAGCATCGGCCCGCCCGCTGCTTTTTGATGACATCGGGAACCCGAGAAGTCACTGGGTACATTCTGGTTATTTCCTGGAGGAAAAAAGGCAGGCTGCCGCGGCTGACAGGGCCTGCAACGGCACTTTGCAGTGCTAATGCTCTGACTCACACCTCCCGTACTATAAAGGGGGAATGTGTGCAGCGCGAACGGCGTGAGAAAGGAAAAAAAAGTGTGTGTGAATGCATGCATAGTGTATAATTCGTTGTGTGTGGGTTGCCTTACAGCACACACAGCGAAGTGTTTCATATTCGGCAGCTGGCTGGGGTGTCCGTACATATGCACGTGTACTTGCAAGAAGGCGTTGGCACACGCGGGGAGGTGTGTACGCGACAGATCGTCGTTTGCCGGTATAGGAAGGAACATAGAAAAACACTTAAGACTTCCTCTCTACATTTTTGCAGTTTATATCACCCAAGCCGAGCCCTGACGGTGAATAATGCACCAGGGCTTCTTCAGCCACAGCCAGTGGCCTCTCGCCTCGCCACCATGCCTCTGCGAGGCAGCTGGCGCCCGCCAGTGCTATATGAACAACGAAGGCAGCCATTCATCTCACGAGGCACGGCGGATATTGTACATCATTCTTCAATATATATATAAAAAAAAGACCCCGTCTCTGTTTGGCTTATATCATCTGTGTATCAGAATTTAAGGCTGTAGTTGTGTTGACGTGCTGTCACGTCGTTGCGATGTATTGCACCTCAGGGCCGCCACCACATTGTGGAGCAGGCTTCAGGCTAACTTCCCAACGACCCTCCCTGGCCAGGATGGAGCTGTCCCACATGAGGCAGCATCACCAGCAGCGCTTCCCAAATGGTGTGCCTTGGGATTGTGTGACAAGCACACATTGTAATGTACTGTATGAACAGATGATGATGACTGTATACAAAAGTATACCTGCAGTGGTACCTACTATAGGGGGGGGGGGAGCGAAAGAGCATGCATGTGCACATCTTGTTACCGGGGCGGACCGGGTTTTTCCCCCAAATCACCCAAATCACTGAATGCTCCTTTAACTATAGTAACTAAAGTTTTCCTCTCAGATGTATGGGGTAAAAGTATTGAAAATTGTAAATACATGCAGAGAGAAAAAAATCATAAAAATTGTGCTTATAAGTTACTTAGTTACTTTTAGACCACTGAGAAGAGCTGGGGCGTAGATGGAGAGCACAGGGAGTGTGGAAGGAAGACTTCCCCAGAGCTCAGAGTGATTGGCAGGAACTACTGACCCAGCTACACTGGAGTCACATGAATCAACCATGCTCTCTCTCTGCTGGTATGGCTCTTTTGTAGAATACTGAGAACAGCTGCTCCTTCTACTATGAAGAAAGCAGGCACCGTATCACAGTTTGGCGTGCTGAATGATAAAACTAAAAAGAAAAATGTGGGGGAAAACTAGAGAACATTCTTCAAGCTTCTAACCACTTAAACCGTATACTTTGTTGTACACTCTGTGTTCCCCACTTGGCGTTGTCCCCTTTCCAAATATCTTTGCAGGAAATTTGTCTTTGCTGGAAATATCTGATCGTTGTAAGCTTGTAGATCTGCTATTTGTCCCTGTATGTTCGCCTATTTTGCCACACACAAAAATCGGGCCGCGACCCACAATTGGGAAAGGTATACTATTTAGGCTACAGGCTGCATGTCGTTAAAAGTGGGCATTGTCTGCCTCGGGAAATGCTGACACATGCTGCACGTGAACGCAGAGCAAAGGAAAAGAAAATATTATGTACCAACTGCAATATTTGTGGCTACAGTCTTGACACCTTGAACGCTCTCTGAATGGGACGTGTATAGGGGGGCGTGGCCCTGTGGCCAGGCCAGACCCTGGTCGATTCTTAATCACCTGTATGGGTTTCCTCCAACCTGTAGGCCTGCATGACCGTGATGGCCACATCTTTATGGTTATTAAAGTTAACGATTGCTGCGTGCCTCATTTACCCAGGGCCCCATCAATACCAGTTCAGCACCATGAAATTACCCCGGTCCGGAGGGAGCATGCCGTGACAAACCCGATTAAGGCGGCCTCGGTATAATACCCTGGTTTATAACACTCCTGTCATGGAGGCCCGCCACAGTATAGGGCTGCAGTCGGGGCTAAAGAGAGGGGCGCTATAGGTGCCTGAGCCTGTTGACAATCATTAGGGCTTAACCCATTTTGACCTGAGATCAGATTCTAAAATGACAGTTTTCTGAAAAGCTATGTTTCTATGTCAGTCGTTCTTCGGTTTAAAAAAAATAGCAGACCTACAAGCTCGTAGCGCGCTATACTCGGTGGCGTGCTATGAGCTTGTAGATCTGCTATTTTTCAATAGCTAAAGCATGCTAACACCAAAAGGGGTTCCCGCCCAAAATGTGTTAAATGTCAATTCTTACTTTTATTACCTGCATAGACCAGAGATGAAAACTAATCACCGGGAGATTAAAGAAGGAGAAGGAAGAAAGAAATCCTCTGCAGAAAATGCATTAAAAAGTTCTCGTAAAGTTAGTTTACAGATAGTCTCTCAAAACAGTCGACAATGACAAATGACAGCTTCCCTCTTCTCAAATTTGTACGGGCTAAATTACAGATGGTCTCTGGAGCATTCAAAGATTGAGGAAGAGAGGGGCCTGGCTTAGACTTAGAGACTATTTTCCGACAAATGGACAAAGTGAAATGAATATGGCAAATATATGCAGCATATGGCCTACTTGTACTTCTGTCAGGTACATGCAAAACTTTGTTGAATATTCTTTTAAACGTGCGCGTGTTCGTGCGTGCGTGCGTTTCGTTCGTTTGTTCCATTCAGTTTTGTATCCTGTTTGTTCCATTTCCATAAAAGCAGGGTTATATAAAGCAAAGCAAATGCAGTATAAATTCCCTGGCACAAAACATGTTCAAAATAAAACATGGGGGGTCTGCGGCCAAATTCATATAATTTTGAGGGGCCTCCTCCGGAAACAAAAGATCTAACATGGAAGTTTTAGCGACCACATGCTTGTTCTTGGCTTCACTGGGGCATATTATGGACCCCACCGCAGTTCTAGGCAAACGCCGCTGTGATTGGCCAGTAGTCGCTGTGATTAACGGTTCTCGTTTTTGCAACTATGCCTAACCCTAACATCAGTAAAACTATGCCTAAACCTAACCCTAACCTCAGTAAAACTATGCCTAAACCAAACCCTAAACCTAACCTCAGTAAAACTATGCCTAAACCAAACCCTAACCTCAGTAAAACTATGCCTAAACCAAACCCTAACCTCAGTAAAACTATGCCTAAACCTAACCTCAGTAAAACTATGCCTAAACCAAACCCTAAACTTAACCTCAGTTAAACCAAACTCTAAACCTAACCTCAGTAAAACTATGCCTTAAACCAAACTCTAAACCTAACCTCAGTAAAACTATGCCTAAACCTAAACCTACAGTAACCTTAACCATATAACCTCAGAAACGCTATGCCTGCCCAGGATCCAATCAGACGGGTCTATCCTAGAGCTGTGGTGGGATTCATAACCACGCTTCACTGTAAAAGTGTGCACATGTGGCTCCTTATGAGTGGCCCCGGCAGTACAGTGATGGAGCCTGACCTCCATCCAATGTCCATTATGACACAGGTCACTGCTCGCGGTGGTGATGAAACGGGGGGCCTAAATTGTCCATTCAAAATCACCAAGCGGCCGTTTTGAAGGCAGTCACAGAGCAGCCTTCACAAAATGACATTCCTATAGGAAGAAAGACATTGGACGCCGTGAGCCCTGGAAAGCGGCATGAACAGGGAAGCTCTCGCTGAAAGAAAGAAAGTTTTTTGATTCCACTGTGGTGCAAATTCGGCTTTGTGAGCGTCTATGACAGTCAGTGGTTCCCAAACTGTGGTGCGTGCACCCTTTGTGGTGCGCGAGCGCCTTCTAGGGGGTGTGCGACATGAAAAGTCTAATGGTGGTGCTATGGTTTTATTTTAAACATATTAACATATTATGCCAATATATGGCAAGTAATGCAGAATATTGCCTATGCTGCATATATTATGCCATATTCAGGTTCATATATGTGCATTATATAAAAAGGAAATATTTGTCTCATGCAATTTATATTTCCTTGTGGGATTTACCCAAATTACACACATCTTATTATCCAATATGCATAATGCACCAGTGTCCACGTAGAATCAAGTTACATGTGTGTTTAAAACAAAAGAGGGAAACAATGCGAGTTGTCTGTATGGAGAATGGGCACTTTGCAATAATCTGCCCACTTTGTATAATGCCGGCCGGGCCATCAGTGAGTCACATGGTCTTGCATAACAGGGATGCATTTCCACTGGAAGTAAATATGCGGTGCATAAACATTTCTGCCATGTTTTGCATGTTCCATTGCTGTCTTAAAGTGGTAAAAGAAAAAAGAAAATCTGTTGTACTGTAATTCATTCACTGTCATTTTTTTCAAACACATGCAAGCACATGCACGTGCAGATTCATGGACTCCTCGACATGCCAAGCACGACGCGTTCGCCTCGATACCCTTGAGAAATGGTTCTCTCTATGGAAAAGCATTGCTCTAGGCTAGGGCGTCGAGTGCAAAATGTGTCTGCAAAGCTGTGGAAAAAAAGACCCCTGCAAGGCAAGCACCAATGCGTTGTTATGAGACTGGCTGACACAGTGGCACTGGTGGGCCATTAGAAACCAACCCGTGAGTCTCTGTCCATGACATGGCTGGCTCAGCATTCTCACAGCAGACTCTATTACAGAATAGCTGCAGAAACACAGAAACGTTTCTGGAAAAAGCATATTTATAAGTTCCATAATTTTCTCTGGGCTGGCTAACACAATTCGAAGATTAAGTTCACTTGAGGTTGAAGGCCATGCTGCTTGATATATACAACTATGCTAAACACCTCAGTGGACAGTCACTCTCAAGAAAACCACATTGCACATGTATTTGTCAGCGGATAATTGTATGGCGGAGCATTGATCGCTTTTCCCAAAGAGCGACTCTCAAATGATGATCAATCCGAGCAACGGCAAAAAGAAAAGGGTGTAAAATCGATGGCGCTAAATGCTCGGCTCCTGCATGCTTGACAACGCAGAGCAACGGAATCAGACGTGGCATTTAGCCACCCAGCTTGCTCTTCGCAGGGAACCGAGCGCTGTATGAAGTTCATATATTTCATATTATATAGTTCATATATGTGTCATTGTCACAGAGCTGAACTTGCTTTGACAAGACTAAATATTTCTACCAGTAGTTCTTTTTTCTCACACTGCTTTTTCCACTTCTTTTGATGACTGCTCTCAGCACGACACTCACACTCACAGATAATTTTGGTGAGGTTGCTGCTTGAGTCAGCTTCTCCCGATTTCAACATTCACCTCATTAATAACTTTTCAACGATAAATGAGTCTGAAGCAAGACTGTGAAAAATGGATTTCACTCACACTTTTTTCCTAGTGTTAACATCTGTGTGTGCGTGCGGTGGGGGGCTTTCTATAAGCACTCCACCACACACGCACACATAAGCACACACAAACACACACGCGCGTGCACACCAGCCATAATTGATATTCTTCCCTTTTCAAAGAAGTGCGCTGTGCGCTGTGCTCAAGAAAAGAGGCTTCAAAAAGAAAAACTGTGCCCATGTTTCAAAACATCCACAAGAGCGGTGATTAAATGTAATTGTGGGTGCAGATTGTGCACCGGGAAAAAGGAAAAAGGGTGTTTGGCGTTGGCTGGGTTATTTGTTCCCCCGTGCTGAATGGCGCCTCCTCGCCGTTGGAAGCTAATTATCCACCTGCGTGGTCCACAGACGTACAGATAGCTTTCAGTTTGGTCCACCCAATGGAGACCGTTGGAAATATAGCGTTGGCATACACAATGCAACGCAGATTAACAATGGCGCCAAAGACACGCCAGACAATGCTAATCTATTTTGTGTCACTGAGCTCCAAAATGAGTTTTTCAACCTATTTCTCTACCTGTTTGAAAGAATAATAACCATGACAAATGGCTGTAAGCGAGAGAACAGGCGGGAGGGAGAGAGGCGGGGGGGAGGGGGGCAGTAGAAGGGAGGAGTGGAGTTATTTGCAGTGGAAAATCCGAGCGATATGAGAACTGGAACACAATTTGGTGTCAGATTACTCACAGAGATATCCATCAACAGACTCACTCACTCACAGACAGACACGCACACATGCGCGCGCACACACACAAACACACACACACACACACACACACACACACACACACACACACACACACACACACGACCCATTCACTCAATATCATTACTGTCGCCTTGATAAGCTTTTAAGCCCGAGATAGCATCTCGATGTGGTGGTAACAAAAGTCTCATCTGTTTCTGTTGTGGTGTCGCTGGCGCTAGATAATGGGCCCATTCTCCAGCAACGCTGCAGCGAGGAAGATGATTCGTTACAGACGTGATTGACGAGTTTATCATTAGCAAGCTACCTTTGCCCCTCGTCTCCCCGGAGACGAGGCGATCTCTCTGCCGCCGCCGCCGCAGTCGTCAATCAAAAGTCTTATTTCTGGATTGCTCAGGAAAAGTCTTTATTTTGTCCAGGTGCGTTTGTTCTGTGTTTGCGGAGTTAATGTGGCAAGAGGGAACTTTCTCCAACCCACGGCAGCTCCTTATTTAAATGTGTTGACTTAGGGGGGAAACTCAGAGAGAGGAGAGAGAACTTTCACTCACTCCCCTCCTTTGCCAGGAGAGTAATTGCCTCAGCATACATCACATTCCATCCCGGGGAGGAATCAATCATGGATTGAAGTGTGTCACGATTTCAGTCGCAAAATTCTGAGATTAAATATCAGAGCTGCCTTGAATGACAAGAGCTCTTTTGTACTCATTGATTACAATTGTGTCCATTTTTAACTAAAGTCCCTGCGGATTCTCAAGGTCACGCTGAATTAATTGCAAAACAATTGGGGATAGATGAGTAGAGTACTCGGTTTGACTAAAGACAAAAAGAAAATACAAAATACTGTACAAATCCAATGTACATCAGATATTAGCCCCCTACAAGCATTGTAAGCATGTGATTCTTTTAGCACGCAGCATGTGTATGATAACGGAAGCAGTTGAGCCGGGCAGAGTTCTTATATCGTAAACACCTAAAGCTTGTTAACTGTAAAGACCCTCTGCTTGAGCATAGCTGAAATGAAAAGCTGAAATCTCCTCATTGGTCTCGCCTCCGCACACCTATAAATTTGATCTCTGCCATCAGGGTGGACTGTGAAATCGTGTGGCTGCACATCAAAGTGTGACAGGATTCAGTGTGCATACTAATGCCAGAGTGATGCATGCCCCGAGCGCTCTATAGGCGAGAGAGAGAGAGAACGGTGGACAGGCAGAGGCAATGGGTGACTTTTAGAGGTAATTATAGAAGACACCTTCCTCGAGGAGGTATCTCTTAGAGAAGTCAAACTCTGTTGATATTATGCTTGAACCCTGTTGAATCCCTGTTCTGGGGGCGAACATTCAGCAGAAATAGATCTCGTGGCGTTGCAACGTGTTGTGAACTTCTAGAATAGATCATCAATTTTCAGCTATAAGAGAGAAAGTATAGTGTGCCCAGTATATACAGGTAGGTAGAACCCTGGAGGACGCCGGTCAATTAAGTGTATAAGGTTAAAAGCAGCTATAAGCAATAATATGTCAAAATTTGAATGACCTTTTTTTTGGGGGGGACAGCCAGCAATGGGTAAAACGCTCCCCAAACAAATGTTGTCTCTGTGACACATGTAGGGGCCACAATCTGACACATCTAGGGGCCACAATCTGACACATCTAGGGGCCACAATCTGCATTCAAAGATTTTGGGCCACCTTGTTATATAGCGACCTTGATGACCGCCTGATGACGTTAGCTAGGCCTACAGGAAGGTGGACCCAAGTGCAGAATCGGAAGAGATGATGAGATAGTAGCCCTCGTGGAAGGTTGATAAGAATAGTTTCTCAGGGATTCATTCAATTGTAATTCTTTGAAACACAAGGCAAGTCACACTATAATGACAACAAAGATAATTACAGTAACTGTAGAAAGTAGACAATCGGACAAAAATACTTAAATAAGCAGGGATCTCAAGTCTCAAAACTGCATATTCACCCACAGTCTCCCAGTTACACTGATGTATGTATTAGACATGAAAAAACCAGACGTCCTCCTTTGCAACACATGTGTCTACAGTACTTTGCAGCACATACTGCAAAGTAGACAGGCTGGTATGAGGCCAGACGCAGCCGTCACTGCCCCTATGCGCTTTATCCATCATATGCGCTACATCATTTTCCTGGTCATTGACTAAACTGGTGGCGTTCCAAGTCGTGACTGTGCAGGATCAGAGCTGGGAGAGATAAGTGATCGTCTCCTGGCAGACAAGATGAGCTAGAAGGAAAAGGGGCTCTGTACCACTCCACTGCATCTCTCTCTCTCTCTCTCTCTCTAATGGTGCATTTATTTAGCTTTTATCCAAAGCGCTTTTCATAGATTGTGCATTGCATTCACCCATTCATTCACACACCCTGCACATTCATACACTGATGGGGGTGGAAACCATGCAAGGCACCAAGCTTCACATCGAGAGAGCAAATTCAGAGTTTTGCTCAAGGACACCTCGACAGTAACTCTTGGGGAGCCTGGGATCGAACTGGGAACCTCACGGTTCTGTGCTCTACCCTACCGGCCACTTTACCCCTGAGCCACTCCCCCCCCCCCCCCCAAATGCCTTTGTATCTCTTCTCAATTATCTTTGTCCATTCTCTCTCTCTCTCTCTCTCTCTCTCTCTCTCTCTCTCTCTCTCTCTCTCTCTCTCTCTCTCTCTCTCTCTCCATCTATCCATCGCTCTCCAAGGTAGGTCAAAAGAAAGATTTTGTCTGGCAGCTCATTCCTCACTCTGATAAAGCTGCTTGTTAGTGGGATTCATCTACTCTCTCTCTCTCAATTCTGCACTTTCTCTCATCCTCTCTCTCTCTCTCTCTCGCTCTCGCTCTCGCTCACACACGCGTGCACACACGCAAAAAACGCAATGAACGCAATGTCCAATGTCCATATTTCACTAAAATACTTTCCTGTCCCTATAGCTCTCCCATGTTGTCTTTATTTTGTTGCCTGTCTTTCCGCACGGCTTGCTTCCTCACCATTACCCCCCCCCCCCCATTCCTGTCCTCCTACGTATTCTACTAGGCTATGGTAGAATACGGTGTAAGGTGTATGGTGTGACATGATATAGTAGGCTATATGTACTGTATACACCTAGGCTGCATATTGTTGTAACCATAATAGTGTACAGTATGTGGCTCTTGGTCAGCTCACTTTCTTTCTTTCTACCTTACTTACTTATACTCAAAGCTTATGGTGTCTCTCTCAACCTGCTCCACAGGTACACGACGAGCCAGGGTGATGACCCCAGACCCAGAGTCCATTCTCCTGTGACATGCTGTGAATGCTGGATCCTAGTGATGACCCCAGACCCAGAGTCCATTCTCCTGTGACATGCTGTGAATGCTGGATCCTAGAGCCTGCCCTAAATCCCGGACCACTGCACTACACCAGAATGCTACGGTATGTGCAATACTAAACATCCGATGCTGAGTGAGAAACAATTTGGCTGGTCGGTGCCACTGATACTGGGAGCAAAGTGCTGGCCAGCTAGCCTGGTGCAGCTGGAGGGCTCATATTATGAGAGGGAGCCGGAGGCTCTATCTTTCTATCCATGGAATACAAAGTTTGACCCTGTCATCACGTTCTTATCTGAAGTGAAGTAGGAAGTACTCAAGTATAGGAAAATAGTTTTTTGCTTCTTTGCTGCTGCTGCTGCTTGTGTTGTAAGCTGGTGTGTACTAGTGGTGGCAATGAAACATATTCAGTAACTGTTTGTGGCTCTGGAATTGAGCCACAGTTTGTATGTTGTATCTGTCGTTGAAGGTATAGTGAATTGTAACAGGGAACAGTTTGTGGCTCTTGATCACTTCGATAATCCTATGAGCGAATTTGTACATTTTCAATTGAAGACATAACTGAGGTTATGTGTTCTATTCTTTCTTTCTTTCTTTGGGTGTCCTGTTTGGTCCAGGGAAAAATACTTAAATAGTTGATGCATTCAAATATGTCTGTACCCAACAAAAATGCTTTGCGTTTGAAAACCATCATATTGGTTTCCCCTCTCTCATCTCGTCTTGTCTCCTGCTCCCCTCTCTCTCTCTCTCTCTCTCTCTCTCTCTCTCTCTCTCTCTCTCTCTCCATTGTCTACCTTTCACCTAGTACCTACCTTTCTCTGGCTTTCACTTTCTCTGGCTTTTCTCCTCTCTCTCTCTCTCTCTCTCTCTCTCTCTCACTCTCTCTCTCTGTTTCTCATTAGGCCTCTCTCTCCCACAGTGGAACACAGGCTGAAGCTACAGTAACTGCACCGTCTGTCTGAACTCTGCACTGTGTGTGTGTGTGTGTGTGTGTGTGTGTGTGTGTGTGTGTGTGTGTGTGTGTGTGCACGTGCACAGCCCCTCATTACCCCGGATCACTGCTCAGAGGTCATCGGCGGTCAGTGGGGAAGGTCAATCTTAGCACAGCCAACTGCATTAGCAGGACCACGTAGCAAATGACGCGTCCACATGTGACGCGCCACACGCATCACAAAGAAGAGGCACAGTGTATCACTATAACAGGCGGTGAAAGGTGGTGCAGGCTCTTGTAGTTAGGCACTGCAAATAATTACTGGTAATTATGGTCTAATAATAATAATGGCAAGGTACCGTATGCGGTTCAGTTTCTACCATAGAGTCGTGGGAAGTGTGTGACTGATGACAGCGTGTGATTGTACAGTACAGCGCCTTTAAGGTCTTTCTCATACACGTTCACTGATCACCTCTCTCTTTGTCTTTCTCTTAGCCACTTAGCCACTTTCAACCTTTTGACCAAGTATAAAAGTATATAAAGAAGTATAAAATAGGCCTTATGTGGTTAAGACAGCTTGGACTGAGTAATTAAAACATAAAAATATGTGTATGTACAGGTAATTTATCCTCAACATTCCACAACATCAGTGTGTTGAAATATAATAAAATAAATAAACACTTTCTAGTTAGAAATGTAACAAGCTAAGCAAGTCCCACTGCATGGCCTTGGAACGTCTCGGGGTCCCCCAGCAGGAAGTCCCTAATGTTGCTCTGGAGAGGGAAGTCTGGAACACTCGGTTAAGCGGATAAGCGGTTGAAGATGGACGCTATATAGCAACATAAAGAAGTAAATAGCTGACTACAGTACGTTCAAAGCAATTTTATTTATATTGAACCGAGTTCATTCCAAGTTAGTGATTTTGCAGCGATCAATACAACTGTCAGTCAAACAGATAGGCAGGCAAATAATGTTCACTTCAATTAAGCAATGAGCTGTGCTCTCTGCTCTCACTGCTCCGAAAACTATTTGGCCATAAATCAACTACAAAAAGTGCTCCACATAATAACAAAAAACAGATGGATATGTTCATATCGAAACATCTGCGTGTGTGTTTGTATGGGTACATGCGTGCACGTGCAAACTGTGTTTGCATGGGTGTGCTCAATTTAGACTTGGGCATATTTGCAGAACAAGCTGAAAGGAACTCAATAACTCATCAGATGCTAGGCCTGATGTTTGCCTGGTATCCTATAGTTTATTTGAGGCACTACATTGCTCTCTTTACACTCTACTTGTGTGAGTGTTTACCCGGCTGCTTGTTATATACAGTATAGAGTTTGTGCTTACTCTGCCTTGTAAGTGTGAATCAATTGCAGGTAAATTGTCACGTTTGTAAATGTACTGTTAACCCACTGGTGTTTTAAGCCTCATGTTATGAGCTGTTAATATATACTCCTATGCTACTTAAAGCATGTGTCAAAATGGCCATAACTTTTTTCGCGATGTTTCCGGCAGAGCAGACCTCTAATTCTGTGGACCTTAAAGACCAAAAGAATAGAAAAACACAAATAAAAAGTATGTCCTGGCATCACAGCCTAGGTACTCTCAAATTGTGGGTGACTGGCTCCCCGGCTATTAACTCTTACAGCAGAGAACTGGCCAGTGGCCACTCCATTCATGAGCAATTTTATAGGCATTTGATCGGAGCATGATTGTTACAAAGGCTGTTAAACACAACCCGCTGGAAATGCACATTATTAGCCCATGGAGGGGCGATAGATTGAACAAATATTCAAAGATTGAGTTCCTTGGCCTGTTGACAGCGTGCATGAGAAATATAACCCTGACAGTGGTGTGCAGACACACAGACAGTATAAACCAGTGGTTTTGAACCAGTGGTCCGGGGACCAACAGGGTCCTTGAGTGGGTTCCAGGTGGTCCCCAGCTAAATGGAGGGATGGTAACCAAATGGTCCCTTTATAGATCTTTAACTTGTGAGTGTAAAATGTTACGCTCTCAAGAGTTAAGTTATTGTTAAAAAAAATGCATAATTCCTTAATTTGCAATAAGTCTACACAGAATGTAGGAGAATTGTCATTTCTGTATTGATCCATACGGCATTGAATTGTGGACAAAATCTTATCGAACGACAACAAAATATTCGAAGTCTTGGGTTTAATTAAGAGTCTAAACGTCATCAAATCTTGAATAAATAATGGGCCTTGATATGAAATGGTCTATATCTATACCCACTGGTCTAGACAGAAGGTGGTGCATAATCTCCTGGTGGAGATAATGAGACAATTGGCTTCTAATGAAAATGTCTTGGTTCTGTTTTCCTTGACACTCCGCGAAGAAGTGTGTGCCTAATTAATTTGATCATGATGTAATTTCTACATTAATTGGCACATTATTGCTCCGGTTTGTCAACACCTATGCAGACTAAATGGAAGAAAATGCAATAACCATATTTGCCAGCTGTTTCTGTTTCGCACAAATCAATTTTGTGCAGACTGCAGAGCTCTCAAGGCTGCACAGACAGATGCCTGATCACAAAAAGAGGAGAGTAAATCCCCAAGCAGTTACTGTGGCAATTCCGTTTTTATCTCCACGTACTCGTCTGGAATGTGCCATTGTTAGCCCATCTCCACAGAATGACGCCATTCCCCAAAACGGCAACAAACTCCAAAACACCCATACACTCACTCATTCAGTGGCGTACAATGGAAGCTCATTTAAATGAGAGAGTTGTCGCTGCATGGCAGATGCCTGCTGTTTTCAAAACAGAAATGTCCTCAGATCCGCCTGTTTGCTTTGAAATTTAATTAATCAACTTCACATTTGCGTGCGGCCTCTTCGGGGTTATTCTTTTGTTGGGTGTCACAGCTGCAGCGTGTGTGTATGCGAGCTTCAGCCCTCTGGTGAGAAAGAGGTGAATAGAGGAGGTATTGGCCTCTATTAGCCAGAAATACAGAGCCTGCAGTCTACTGGGGTCCAAGCCACTCGCATCACAATGTGGTATTCATTAGCGAAGCTACAATCCAGATGGCATCGTCCCTGCACCGATAAACTGGCAACGAACTGCATGGTGCAACCAATACTTTTTTGGCATGTTTTTACATGCATCAACTGTTGGTTATGACACTACTTTCATGCTCTTAACCATTTGAACTCTAGCAGGGAGAATATTTTGGCAAAAATAGCATTCCTTTCCGAGCTTGTAGATCGTATAAGGTTATGTACGGTAAGGTTATGTACGGTATAAGGTTATATAAGGTATATGGTTATGTACGGTATATATCAGGGGGTTAAATTAGTTTGACTTTGGCATTTGTTGGTTACTTTACAGGTTAGCACAGAATCCTAGTCTCTGTTTTGTGAGATCATGCACACTTTGCACAGTATACTGTTGAGGTGAAAGCTGTGATATGATTGGTCTATTGTTGAGGGTCATACTGTGCATAATGTACAACAAAGGGGGAAGTAAAAAAGAGGAACAGATGGAAAAATGTGGAGGCATATTGTACAAGCTGCTAACTACAGCTTTGTCTCATCGTAGAACGTTATTCATCTTCTCTTCTTCAACAGTGGAAGGCCCTGTGTCTTCGTACACAACTTTCCTTATACAGTCCTTAAATGGTCTGTTGGCTGATAAACAGGGACAGCATCACAGGTTAGCCCCGTTGAAATACCTCAAGACTTTTTCAATCACAAAAACTATTGACGTGTGTGAGCTGTTTGCCCAGGAGGCCCCCCTGCAAAATACCTTTTAATTAAAATGGCTGTCTCGGATCTAAACACGAGGCAACCACTAGATGCTTGTCAGGAATATAATCAAATGGAGAGAGAAAAAGGCTTTAACTCCCCGACCTAAACCCCCTGCAATGCTAAAACAATACGCAATCAAAGTAGTAGTGTGCCAGCAGAGAGTCGTGAAAAACACTTAAACGGCAATAAATAGGAACTGCCAAATGCCTGTTTAACACTGCCACACAAAATCGTCTCTTTTCAAATGCTACAACTTTGGAAATAACACAAAGTTTTGTCATTAAAGGGATGACATTAAATGACCGGGCAGAGCAACTTCACTCTATTGTGCATGGCTTCAGGCGGGGCTATTGATTGGTGCACCCACTGTACTGCAAAAGGCAAACATAATGGTCATTGGTCAGATGTGTGGAGGCCAGGACGGTGTCGCATCAGTCACGGCTACCAGAAGCAATCTCGTCTGGAATGCGGCTCACCTCACTGTGCAGCATCTCAAGGCTCAGTGGCATTGTGTGTTGAGCGTGTGGGAGTAAAGCCCACTGTCCTTGTCATACAATAAGTCATCTTCATGGCATACCAAGGCATACTCATTAGAATCACTGTGTTCTATGCCACTGGGCGCCATGCTCCTGGCTTGCGCCTCCATTGGCCAGTTAATCCATTCTGGGCGGGAACCCCTTTTGGTGTTTTAAGCATTATACTTCAGCTAATGAAAAATAGCAGATCTACAAGCTCAGAGCTTGTGGGTCTGCTATTTATTTTAAATCGTGAAAATGTGGCGCACATCTTTGCATATATATTCTTTCAGAGCAAATGTTTTTAACTTAAATCTTTGCTCCTGGGCGGTCCCTGGAACAACATATTTTCAGATGGGGGTCGGCGGCCAAATACTGATAATTCTGGCGGTCCTTGACATGAAAAATGTTGAGCACCACTGACATAGAAACAGAAAACAGAAAACTGTCACGATTTAGAAGACATCTGTAGAATCGTCCTCGGGTCTAAATGGGTTAATGAGCTGAGCTGTCGGCATCAGAGCCCCCCGTACGATGGAGGCCAAGGTTAGGCCTTTTTTCCGTCTGGAGCCATGTAGGTTGGACATGCACAGCGGTGCGCGGCGCGCAACACGGATGCTAGCCCCGGAGCAAAGCACTGCTCACTCAATGTTAATGAATCAATCAATTTCTCCAAGATAAATCACAATGAACGCCTCGCAACGGTCGACTGTCACCATGATGAATTCCTTCATTTCATGTAATAAGCTGGCTGGGAAGTGATTTATCCCAGACACACAGGCCGTTATATACACCGGTGGACAGAGGCGAGAGATACAGGACGAAGTGTAATATGTCATTGAAATATTTCCCATACAGCCAGCCCAGTGAATATAAGGCTAAGCTGTGGTTGGCAAAAGAATGTATTTGATCTCAAAGGATTTCACTCAATCTCCAGCCGCAGCGATGTTATGGGATGCTATATATTGTATAGCTTTTCTTGTGCACTGCAATATAGGCTCCTTAAGCCATGGCATGATTCCGTGATGCTGCCGGGTAGCTGACATTTGGGTTGAATTATGCACTGCACCTTTTCAGGACTTCTAACTCTCGCTCTAGTCCTAATATCACGGAGCAGTAGGGAGATATAAGGCGTGAGTAAGTGTTACATTCCAGTGCTATTGATTGTCCGCATGCTGCCACCCCTTTTCAGGGCCAAGATTAAGAGCTGTTGTGATTTTCTTTTTAATGTGGACCACCTCTCTGGCTAAGTAGGAGACATTTTGTGTTAATTGATTTATAAACCGCCGCTGAGCTCAAGGAAAACCTGCGTATACGAATCCTCTCCCTCGGTTTGTGTTTAAAGCATCGACTCAAGTGTTATATTTGTCTCCCAAGTTATCCGATGCCACTACCAGACGGAGGTCGATCTGCAATTCGATGCCAAAATATGTCACGGCTAATTATGTTAAAATGGCACATTCCAGTAATGATGGTCTAAACCTCTGCAGTGGTTACGGTATGCTGTCTGGCTGTAATTGACAGTTTCAAGCTTGTAAGTCATGGAGTCACATTCTCAAGGTTCTCCAATTAATGTCTGATCTGTTTTACACAAGCAGCTCTTAATTTCAGTGTGTATATTCACATTTTTATGTTATTAATGTAGATTCTCCGGACTTATTCGCCGTGTTTTGAATTGTTTGTGCACGATTAAATAACTAAAAAAGACAGAATTAATATTGCGGGATTATTCGGTTGATTTCACATTAGGATGGTCATTATTTTCCCCAAACACATTGCACATGATTATAATAGCCTAAGGATTGTGAAACAAAGAAAATCACTCCACAGAAATCTGCTGAATTTCCTCCCGAATCACCACAGAAGCCCCCAAAAATATATCTGTCTGGGTTTCGTATAATAAGTCATACAGCTAAAACCAATAACTGAGGCCATACGCAGTTGAAAGAACTCAATGCTCAATTTTTTACTTTACATCGGCTCATGAGGCACTTTGATTCATGACGACAGAATGAATGTTGAATGGTAATGAATGGTAAACGATAATACTTCATGGCTGACATTTTCTGCTGCACATTGGGGTAATTGGAACTGGAACATTAGGTGGCAAGTGGTCAGTAAATGGAAATAGTCGCAGCTTTTTAAAAAGGAGACCCTGACTAATCTGCATCAATTATGCTGCATGGGAGAAGAACGTGCGACTGCATGGCTGTTAAATGGACGCTTCGGGGGAACATTTTGGGTTATGGGCCTAATTGTTTATCCACATGTACCCCCCCCCCCCCAAAAAATATATGCTGCGATTTTAATTGGAATCGCCCCGCTTCTCTCATTAGTGCACAGACTAATAACTTTCTTAACCCATTCTGGGCGGGAACACCTTTTGGTGTTTTAAGCATTATGTTATACTTTAGCTGTTGAAAAATAGCAGATCTACAAGCTCTGAGTGCCGTGCTACAAGCTTGTAGAGCTGCTATTTTTTTTTTATCGTGAAAATGTGGTGCAAATTGTTGAATATTATTTCAGAGCAAACGTTTTTAACTCAAATCTTTGCTTCTGGGGGGGATGTCCCAGGAACAACATATTTTCAGATGGGGTCGGCGGCCAATTACATATATTTGTGGGGGTCCTTGACATGAAAATATTTGAGAACGACTCGCATAGAAACATGACTTTTTCATGAAACTGTCATGATTTAGAATCGAGCTCAGGTCCTAACGGGTTAATTATTCTAAACACAAAGCTCAAAGTTTACAAATGAGCATTTCAATTGGCCCCTGTGGCACTTTACACCATCACCTTTATGGTGCTATCAGATAATTAATTAGAAATAAATGAGATATTCCTCCATGTTATGAGCTGTATAAATCTGAAGCTGATATGAGAGGCTGCGATACTTTTAACGACTTGGGCAGGGTGATAATTAAGATGCTCTCACTTGTTTGTTACACTGTCACACGTGTGTGTGAGTGCAAGTATGTGTGAGTGAGTGCAAGTGTGTGTGCGTGCATGCAAGTGAAGTGTGCGTGCAAGTGTGTTTGTGTGTGCGTGTACAGTACACGCATTCTCTCCTTGCCCCGTCGCTCTCAGACCATTCTCTCAGTGCTCCGAATTAATATGCATCTGAGGCCTTGTTTGAGTTCAAAGGTCAGCGTTTAATTATGCCAACCGCAAAATCTTAATTTTCAATTATGATGGCGCGGGGTATAGCTCACCTTGAGGAAGGACGGGGCCCAGAGACCAGGAAGACGGCGGCGGGAGGAGGCGTTCGTTTCTAACCTTTTCAGAGTTATTATTTTGATGATTATTTTTTTCACGGCAGAGTTTATATAGTCGGTGAAGGCGCTTTGCATGGCGCCGTGGCATAATGAGGGTGCCGCGCTATAGTGACCCTTGTTAGTTCTGACTCGGCCCGTCGCGGCTGGGAGAGGTCGCGACCCCGTGGAACCTGTCTGTCTCCTCCGGGGCAATTAGAGCGCACGCACGTGTGCACTGCGCACACACACACACACACACACACACACACACACACACACACACACAGAATACAGTACATGTGTGATTCTTTTTACAGTCAATAATACACATCTGTATATCTACAAACAATCTATATAAACATGCATACTGTGGGTGGGAATGCCTCAGTCACTTGGAGACGACAGCTGTGCGTTCATGTCCAAGAGGCTAACTCTGAGCCCAATATAGAACCAAGAAGTTAAGAAGTGTATCTCGCGGACATGCCAGGGGCAGAATTATGCAAATTGCTTATTTTTGTGTTGCGGCAAATCTTCTCAGGATGGCAGCCAATAGACTGTGCCCAGCAGGGTCCTTTGGCGTCGCTCATCTCAAGCAACAGTCTCACAGATGAGGACTAATACAATGGCTCCCGAACCACCATAACTGCCCCCCCCCCCCATGCCTAGGGACACCCATCTGAAAAGGTTTTGTAGAGAGCCCATAAGCCAAGATTTGCGTATATATATATATATATATATATATATATATATATGTATATATATATATGTATATATATTATTTTTTAGGGTTATATATAGGCTCTGTCTGATGCAGCCTGACATCGGTTTGATTCCTGAGCCTTTGCTGCATATCACTCCCCAAATCTCTCACGGTTTCCTATAGCTGTCAATCATAGGCCTACAAAATCACACCCGTGTGAAGTGAGGGGCGCTCTTATCATTGTACATCATCATGGATCATCTCATATACTGGCCAATCAGAATGCCTGTTGCCACATTCGTACATCATCATCGCCGACTTCTTACTGACAGTTGAGATTGGACACCGGCTCCGATATATACAACATATCAATGTTTGTGTTTAGTTTGTGTTTAATGTTTGTGTAGGACAACGTTTGTGCACACACACTAAAAGCTGGACATAGTGTGTGAAGTGTATTGATATTGGCCTCATGACATCTTACATCGTCATTTAGTACCCTTAACAAACATTAAAGTCCTAAGACTGGGCTGGCTCTAAAGTGCTCTAAACCAGCGGTCCCCAAACTTGTTTGGCCGTGCACCCCCTGTCTCCTGACCTAGCTGACGCACCCCCACAACGCTAATTATTGTTGTATTTGGCCGAAGGTTATGCATTTTTAATATGATTATGACAGAACGTCACTGCATTGAGAAACATGCAGCTGCTGTATACTCGCACAGCTGCTCTATACTATACATCTCCTTACAACAGTGGTTTACAGGATTTTGACGTTTGTGCTAAATAACACCATAAAACCGCTATTACCATTTTCATGTCACGCACCACAAGGGGTGCACGCACCACAGTTTGGAAACATTGTAATGGCTGGCAAACGATTTACGTCATAATTGCTCTAAACAACCATTACAAATCCCATAGACTTGGCTGTCATATGACGTAATCTTAAAAAAAACATGCATTGGAGGGCCTAGCGCACCTAAAAAAAATACCCCTCTTTGAGAACCACTGTAGTTTTATCTGTCTTTCTTGAAAAGTGAAATTCACCCCACAATGTTCTTTGCTCGCAGGCAGCATGAAGACTGCATGCTGATGGAAAGTCGACTTGTTCCACCACTCTTCTTCATTTCAGGGAGAAAACAATACTGCTTCTAGCAGAGCTGCCGTTTTCTTCCTCTGAGCGCCGGTCTGTACGTGTAATTTACACTGGCAATTTTCCACTTTTTGCCTAAAATAAAAAAGGCACATTTGCTCCCATCTGCCCGACCACAGCCCCAATCCTGTTCAACAGTTACTGTCAAAAAGATAAAGGCTGGGGGGGGGGGGGGGGGGGGGGAGCTAAGGCTATAGGGAAGCTATAGCTTTGCACTGCTGAATGCGATTTTCCTGCTGTTTGTTCAACTCAAACGCTACTCATTAATCAGACAAAACTAACTTCAGGGGATAAAGTACACAACTAAATCCCTTTGAGAGAGAGGGAGAGAGAGGGAGAGAGGGAGGGAGAGAGATAGAGAGAGAGAGAGGGAGAGAGAGAAAGAGCAGGTCAATCTGACTGACGTTATTGAGTCAGTGAGGAGAGGAAGTGAAGCTTGCTGCATCGTCTACCTCACTCCTTCCCTCTTTTTCTCACACTGACACCGACACACATGCCTACGCACTACACACTACGCACTACACACTACGCACTATGCCTACGCACTACGCCTACACGCAGGAATGGCGGAAAGTAACTGAACACATTCACTCAGGTATTGTACTGTACCTACGTGTGGTTGTGAGATGCAGATGCTTTAACCTTTCTTGAGCACCGGTACAGTATGTCCACCGGTATGCATTTCTTTAATACTTATATTAAAAATATTGTACATTTTACTCCACACTACAGTACCGTACAGTATTTCTACATTGTGGTATTGTTATACTTCTATACTTTAAGTAATAAATCTGACTACTTCTTCCACCGCTGTTCACAGGAACTGTGTGTGTGACAGGCAGCAGCTTGAGCTGAAAGCACCTTGCACCGATGTTCATTTTGACAGCATATTATATATTGATATATATCGTTTTAGTCAGTCTTTTGACTGAAATTCCATTTAGTTTTAGTCGCAGTTTTAGTCATCCGACTGAAATGTTTTAGTTTTAATTTTAGTTTGGCAGGCGTTGATGGCGTCGTAACACGTTGGATGCCAACTAAAGTCCTACAGCGCTAGTCGCTTGAGTGCCAACCGGATGCACAGAGCTTTTATTTTGAAGCACTTTACCTTCCGTTCCCCAAAAATAAGGAAGCAAAATCATCCATTAATAAATCCATCTAACAAACTTTATTCCTCTTCAGAAGCGTTAATAATAATATTGTAACTGCGAGGCAGCGAAAAATATGAAATGAGCCCAGAACGTTCTGTTCAAACACTGCAGATGCAGCCTAGAGACTTCAGTTTGTTCATGCACATTGTAGGATGCTAAGAAATGCATGGAACACAGACCGAGCAAACTATTTATTTATTACTCTCTCATCTTTGTTTTTATCTGTTCCTATTGGTTATTGGCCGAGGAGGCCTTGAGGCTCTGGCTTCTTCTGGACACTGACCGGCGAACATCACACGTACAGTACCAAACAGCACCTGGGCTGAATGCCAAGATACCCGGGAGCGGTCTAATACTGTAATTCACCATCCACAAAGAGGGAGGGGAGGGGGAAAGATGGAGAAACGTTGTCACTGTCGGGCAGAAATATTTCCATATTTCTTTTTCTTTTTTCACACACAAATTAATGCACATATTACTACTATGGCATATGATGTCACACAAAAGTAGAGAAAATAGCTTATCTACGTACAAGATCATAACGCGAGCCTGAGGATCAGCCATTTGTGCTATGCATACAACACATCCATACAACTCTATCTACTGTAAGATCACGAAGAAAATATTTTTGATTATTCAATTCGTTTTTTTTAATAGTTACTGGTAATATAGCATAACAATCATTTTAACCACTTTTACAACCACCATTATTTTATACTAGCATAGACAAGCTCATAGTGCATCATGCCAAATCCATATCATTTTGGGGGTGCTTGACACAAAAAAGTTTTAGAATCACTGATAGAGAAACAAATGAAGTCCTTCAGAAAACTGTTAGGATTTAGAATCGGCCTCTGGTGTATAGTCTCGATAATGTTTTGTTATTTGCCCAGCCCTAATATGCATCCATATACAGCATTCCTGTGTGTGTCTCTTCCACACCCATACCAGGAAGCCTGTAGGGGTGTGAAATGGAAGGAAGCGGGGGGTCCTCCTGACTGTGGACTAATTGGACGTGCAAGTCAAAATGCACTGTTTAAGTGTAATTACAGCTAATTGTCGGAGTCTGACTGCAGGGCTTTAGAAAGCTGGAGAAAGAGGAGGAGATGTTGGCGGGGGGAGGTGGTGGTACACCTCTGTATTCTACAGAGGAACATCCCTAAGTGGACAGAGCATCCCAGGGTGCTTCCCTGATGGGAGTGTAATTACACATCCAGCGTCAAGGGAGATTTCGGGAGTGTGTGTGACTGTGACGTGTGTGTGTGTGTGTGTGTGTGTGGTGGAGTTAGTGGGAGAGACGAGGGTATGCGATACAGGCAACTGGAAGTCCTGGGAAGAAGGAAATCGTGGTTGCTTGCCAGTTGCGAGGCCGTGTTGCACTGCATTAATCAGAGAGACGCCCGATAAAGGACAGCCGGATTATTTACTCTGTGGACCAGTTATGTGATAGCAGCCGATGATGATAATAATAACGATGATAACAACAGCTCAGGTCTCACGGGAGCTCCCTCCCTTTTCAGTGGGCATTTCTTCTCTAATTACATGATTCATACTAGTCTGTACCTACCCATAATTCAGCGCCAAAGCATTTTAGATAAATGTCGTGGGCTGGAGTCTTAAAATAAACCGGGCAGAGCGAGGGATGGGGCTCTAGTAGTCGTGTGAGCGTGCGTTAATGTATTTAAGAGATAAACCGTCCGAAATGTGCGATGATGATAATCCCAGTGGGACATGGACGGTCCCTTGAACATGATGCTGTTACTCCCTGCAGCTAGTTGTCCCCTTGCCCTCCGCTCCATCCATCCTAAGGCGAGTCCAAATCACTTCGACATGGACACCCTTCTGTTTTTGTTTTTTTTCTCACGCTTGGCTCTCTGCTGGCATGTGATTGATGTGGAACCACTCAAAAGAAGTGTTGCTCTTTTTTAATTTTTTAGACCACATACCTATAGATTATGAATGTTTCTTTACAGGACACTAACTGAACAGTATAGAGAAGTAGAGAGGAACAGAGGACAATGACTGAGGAATGACAGTGACGTTCTTATAGAGCAAGAGAGAAAGACAGACAAGAACACTAATGGAACATTGCCATGTTTTTTGTGCTTATTCTGTTCTTAAACCCTCTCAATTCCTGTCACCAGCTGGGCAAACACTGCATCAAGCTCACGACAAAAACATAAATCTGCATGAACATCTCTGACTAAAGATAGAGGCTTGAACTTTGACCAAATAGATCCATCTTCTTGACATGGCGGGGAATACGTGGGGAATTGTTTTATTTTTTTCTAGTTGTTTTTTTTGTTATTTTTCTTTTTTTGTTGTTGTTATATTCCCCCCCTTTCCCCCTTTCTGCTGCAGTGACACGCCGGCCTGTCGCATTTGACTCTGGCAGAGATTTATCAATACAGCATATGCTGCAGTGGTGGTGGATGACAACCCCAGAGCCTCTGCCATGTCCCACATGTGTACTGTATACTGTATCAAAACCTGCTTTCTCCATATTACATCACGTGGCCGAGACCAGTGGCGTAATTAAAGACCCTAAGTACAGTACATGTACTCACGTACTGTACTTACCTTTTGAGGTATTTTCATTTATTCAGTATTTACAATTTTTAATACATCTCAGAGGAAAATATTGTGCTTTTACTCGACTACTATTATGAAAACTTTAGTTTTAGTTTTAGAGAGAGAGAGAGAGAGAGAGAGAGAGAGAGAGAGAAACTTGAATGTGTCAAGTTTGTAGATTTTGGTTATTATTGCAAAACACACTAACCACTTCAGCTGTACATATATTTCGGCCATTTGAAAAGCTACAAGCTTGTAGATCGGCCATTTTAAACAGATTTGATAAAACTTGTGAAATGGGACATTGTGCAGCATAATGCGTGTTGGATTTTTGTGAAATTCTGCAGTAAGATGGTGATGGAGAGATGCGGCCTTGTGTCACAGCACCTGCTGTGATTATAGTTTCAAATGGTTACACTGTCATATAGGACGTGATGGGTGACACACACAAATAAATCATCTCTCTCTCTCTCTCTGTGTCTCTCTCTCTCTCTCTCTCTCTCTCTCTCTCTCTCTCTCTCTCTCTCTCTCTCTCTCTCTCTCTCTCTCTCTCTCTCTCTCTCTCTCTAACAGGCTTGTTCAAAGCCAGAGCCGCACTGTCCAGCCCTGCAGGAGCCCTCTAAAGGGTGCAGATTATGATTTGTGGTGAAGTGAGGCACACTAGCTGCTTAATGGAGTTGAACCGAATGAAGGAGTCCCCTTCTCCTCTGGCAGTTAGGGGGAGAGAGAGAGAGAGAGAGAGAGAGAGACTTGAATGT
Organism: Protomyctophum bolini; assembly: GCF_963924005.1. NCBI lineage: Eukaryota > Metazoa > Chordata > Actinopteri > Myctophiformes > Myctophidae > Protomyctophum > Protomyctophum bolini. The sequence goes on from NC_137863.1 coordinate 17,239,367, forward strand.
GTCAAATACCGCATGAACCACTTAAACACTTCTTTCTCTAATTGGCCCTATTAGGACCCCTGTGGTGGGGGTCAGTGTATTGCTATCCTTGTCCTTATCCTCCGTACTCCCCAGGAGGATAGCAGCAATACCAGGCAACGTTAACCTTGACATGTTTCAGGTCCTCATTGGAAAAAGGGATACTATTTTATGGTTATGGGGAAAAAGAGTTAGGGTTACAATGTGTGACGTGGAACTGGAAAGATTCCGATTACTATTAGCGTTCTAGGATTATGTATTTGAGGTTAGTTCTATGGTTATTGGTTAGGGTGATGGGTAACCAGTAACCACTTTATGAACCCGGCATACTGTAGCATCTATGAAAAAGGTCAGAAGTGGTGTCAATGAGAGAGGAGTGACCATGGGGTGGGGTGGAGTCTGAAGTGCCAAGTTTTCATACTGTTGCAGAAAATGAGGAGTGAGTTAGTAAGTGTGTGTGTGTGTGTGTGTGTGTGTGTGTGTGTGTGTGTGTGTGTGTGTGCGCGCCTGTGCCTGCGCCTGTGTCATCTGCTGTGCCACATAGTTGCCACCACTACAAAGCCTACTACTTAGATAATAGATCAATACTTTTTTTATTCTCCTGGTGTAAATGTATGTTTTCACCAAACTGGACCCAAAAAGCTCAATACATAGACGGATCACACAATACATGCATTGACAATACTACGCAACAACGCTCTTTCCCAGAGAAGAAAATAGAATGGGCTACTTGCATCCAAAAGGCCAGCACATGGTCAGATGTGAGCTATAGCTTCCTCCCTCCAGGACACATGGTCAGATGTGAGCTATAGCTTCCCTCCCTCCAGGACACATGGTCAGATGTGAGCTAGCTTCCTCCCTCCAGGACAGGCACACCAAGTGGTGAGCAGCCACGGCTAAGCGGCTCATCAAGGACACTTACCACCCCAGTCACACAGGCAGGCGATAGTGCAGTATCAAATGCTGAACAGGCTAAGGGACAGTCTCTCCACAGCCTGCAGGCCATCAGGCTGCTGAATAGGCACTGAGCCCTGTCGCAATTTCAGTCTGACATTCTCCCATTACATTTTCACTTTCACTATTACGTTGCTGTCGGGCAGAAACCTCTTATTGCCATATTTTAACTTTTTGCGTTTTTACTACTTAATGAAAAGTAGCAGATCCACAAGCTCTAAATGCTGCGCGAAGCGATTTGAGCTTGTATATCTGCTACTTTTGTTATGTTATAATTTGAATCCTGAAAAGTAAAATTTTTGGACACCCGACAGAAGATAAATTAATGTACGGTGGATACAGCCCCATTCCCATACAATTTATGCATATTTTATATCTGCTGCTATTTGATACTGTCTTTTAGTTGCCAAAGAGACTGCTGAATATGTCTTTATTATGCACTTTATGAATATTTGATATTTGTTTTGATATATATATACAATTATTCATACCAGTAAGACGTCTGAGGTCGCGTTCGCGCATCTGCCTCGTTGACGGCAGACTGCTGGGCATGCGCTGGCGATTTGACATGCAGGTCAGATCAACATATGGATTTAATTCTGTACTGGCCAAAGTGGCCATATATTGAGCGTGTCTTGAGTGTACAGGGTTTGATGTGGTGAGATCAACATATGGAATGTCAGAACAGGTCAGTTCCATATATGGAGTGTACAGGGTTTGATGAGGGCCCAGGTAGGGCCGGGCCTGTTTCGGGCCTGTTGCCGGAAAACTAACTAAATGGACAAGTATCAGTCAAAAGGGAGACATCGAAGAGGAAGGACGGATGGGGAAGGATCAACATATGGAATGTCAGAACAGGTCAGCTCCATATATGGAGATCTAAGGTTTAGAGGTTTGAGGTCAGATGTACAGTTAGTCCCATATACTGTATGTGCTTAATAATAATGACATCAAGGATCTCCATCCCTGATGATGTTACATGATGTCACGATATATGTCATGCCTGGGGTGACCAACCAACCAACCAAACAACTGACTGACTGACTGACTGACTGACTGACGGGACATGCATGATTTCATAGTAAATGCGGTTTGCGGTCGCAATAAACCCTATATACTCAGTTGAACGGTGTCTTGGCCTCCACCAGAGCTCTTAATGTGGGGTATCTCTTTGAACTTCAAAGGGGTTGTGCATTGAGTTGATTGATTTTATTGTGTAAAGCACTTTGGTCAATCTCGATTGTTTTGTTGCTAAATAAAGTTTGACACTTTTATGGCCCAATCAAATCAAATCAAACTCGTTCTGTGGTTGTTAGTGTTCGTTAGTGCTCTCGCGTCAGATGGCTGTCACGGGGGGAGGGGGGGGGACACAGACCGGAAATCTTATATAGTTTCCCTTTAATATTTTTATTTTTATTTTTGTAGCTTTGTCATGCTCTATACAAATATGTTACCCTGATTGCACATTGACATTTTTTCAAATGCAAAGTGCCTTATAAATACAATGTATTATTATTAGTAATTAGATGGGTAAATTGTGCTCCCCTGACAGGAGCGTAATTATACAGACATTCATTCCTAATCGCGTGTGTGCGTGTGTGTGTGTGTGTGTGTGTGTGTGTGTGTGTGTGTGTGTGTGTGTGTGTGTGTGTGTGTGTGTGTGTGTGTGTGTGTGTGTGTGTGTGTGTGTGTGTGTGTGTGTGTGTGTGTGTGAGCGTGCACGCTGGGAATCATATTCGTCTTACCTATTCTTAAAGTATGAGTTTAAACACGTTATATTCATCTTCATGTACTTAACCTCTCCCACCAAGGACAACACGAGCACATTAAACACTCTCTGGCACATGTGTGCACACACAAACATGCATGTGTGCAAACACATGGATGCGTGCGGCCGTGCGCACATACACACACATACGGATACAGAGAGAGAAGAAAGTGCACATTTGCTATCCATAGCGTGGCACTTGGTGCCATGCTATGAGCATGTAGAGCTGCTATTTTTGAAAAACCTTGACAATGTGGCGCACATCTTTGAATATATATTCTTTCACAGCTCAGGTTTTTAACTCAAATATTTGCGTCTGGGTGGGAGGTCCCTGAAACAACATATTTTCAGATGGGGGTCATATGGGCTCCATCTTGTGCCACCCCTTACCCCTTATCCCTAAACGTATTTGCCATTTTTTCAATTTAAAAACATTTAAAAATAGTTCAACTAGCCAATCTACATCAACACGTTGTAGATGGGCTATTTGTACTATTTTAAAATGTTTTAAAATAGTAAAAAAAAATGGCAAATAAGTTTAGGGGTAAGATATAGGGCATAATTCCTGGGGGTCCTTGACATGAAATAGGTTGAGCATCACTGACACAGAAACATAGGTTTTTCAGAAAACTATCATGATTTCGAAGACATTTTTTTATTTATATTTTTTTTATATTAACCCCCCCCCCCCCTCACACCAACAGAAGGTGAACCACAGTATTAATGCAGCAGGTTGAACAGTTGCAACCAATGGCTTTCAGTGACTTACATCACTATTGCATCATTTCTTTGTACCAGACGCTCATTAAGTATGCATGGCTTCTCCAATCACTTCATTGTTTAAGTGGCCGTAATCTGCATGCATGTGCATGATGCGAGAATGGGACGCTACAGTATGGAGCCCAGTGCAGGGAAACGACACACTTATGTATCTCGACTTACATAAACAAGCTCATTCATACTTTATGGAATAATGGACTTGTGCACAATGACAGCATCAATTATGCATTCTAATTCCATAATATCATTAGGCATGCACGCATTCTTCATTAGCAAAACATCAGCATGAATATGATAACAGGTGCCGTATTCAATGTTTTAACCCATTTTGGGCGGGAACCCCTTTTGGTGTTAGCATTATGCTATGCTTTAGCTATTGAAAAATAGCAGATCTACAAGCTCATAGCGCCCGAGTGGCACGCTACGAGCTTGTAGATCTGCTATTTTAGAAAAATCGTGAAAATGTGCCTCAAATTTGGAATATATTTTTTCAGAACGAACGTTTTTAACTCAAATCTTTGCTTCTGGAGGGTCCCTGGAACATCATATTTTCAGATGGGGGTCGGAGGCCAATTACAGATCATTTTTGGGGTCCTTGACATGAAATATTGAGTGATATACAGTAGGCCTAGAAACATAGGTATTTCAGAAAACTGTCAGGATTTAGGAGAATTTTATTTTCAGGCCTAAATGTTTTAACGACATCGGCATACTGGGGAAGGCAGTGATAATGCACATTATAGAGACAGACTGGATCAGTAACGAGCTACTTGATACATTCTGCACATTCTCTGTTTTAATGCAGTGGCCCCTGTCTGGCTGCCGTCATGGTTACCATAGATTAGGACCTTTGCATTCATCATTAAGTCTCATTATGACACTGCAGACAGTATTCTTGCGTTTGTTCAATGTGGATTATCTAATCGTGTGGACCTTGGGATCCAATTGGGAACAGCGTCGCTCCAATACGTGGATCTCGGACTAATGGGTCATTATGACTCATAATAACCATAATAGTATAGTATAGTAACCATAGTTCAGTGTACTGAATTCTATGCTTATGTCATTTATGACTCGGACATAACCTATAGTTCACATGACTAGACCAGACATCACACATAACCATACATTATAGTTTCCATGCAAGCGGTTTGGGAGCGTATAGCTCCAGACAAACCCACAACCCCTAGACTAGTGCAAAATCACACCGTGAAAATGTCCACCCACAGTATGTGTGCCTCCGCATTCCGGCCTGACTTGCGCAGTGATCATACTCTGTTGACGGTGTTAATTTGGTGACGCCTGACGTAATGTGCAGGTGTTCAGCAGAGGGGATTGGCCTCTATTTGTAGCGGCATAGAGCCGAGAGCGTGATCAACTCTGGCACCTCTCCTTCTGCCTGCCAGGCATTCACAGCTATGGCGGACGGTGGGAAGCCTCTACTCTACAGGTGTTCGGATGCTTATGGACATCATGTCACACTATAAAAGGGGCCTCGGGTGCTCTGCACCGCCCTGTGTGAGCGCTGCCTGGTTTGGACTTTAACACAACTACACACACACACACACACACACACACACGTACGCACGCACACTCGTGATACTACAGTACGTAAACTATTAGTACAGTCATTTATGAGCCGCTGTTGCTGATTTTCTGCTTTGAACAATAATATGAATCAATTCAGAATATCAGCAACACTGGCTCATAAACAGCCTCTCATATTATGAGAGGCCGAGAACTGCACAGTGTACATGGTAATGTAAGGTTTAAATGAACAGATTGACGAGCTGTGCTGCGCTACATTGATCTATTTTTGCTATAATGATACTGTATTCAGTTGAGATCAGATTTCAGTTCACTTTGTTTAGTTTTTCAATGAAAGTTTTAACCTCAAAGAACAAAGAAATGCAGAGATCAAAAGAAAACTGCTCCAGTCCACGTGGATGCACGTGGAGTAAAGTTATCAGAAAACAGAGAAGCCCTTAGGCTTGATCGCTTCAAGCACACTCAAGGTGAGCCAAGGATCTCCTTTAATGTCTGAGCATAATATTACAATTAAACAGGTTAAAAAGTCACAAGGACGCGGACCGGTTTCTAACCACATGACTCTTCCTCAGAGTGTGACTAAAAGGCCTGTCCCGTGGCTAAGCGCTCCTTGGCTGGTGGTAATCCAGTCTGGCAGTGTGCCGTGGGTTCGACTCCCGATCCCGAAGGCCTTTACTGCATGTCACACCCCCCATCTCTCTCCCCATTTCCTGTCAGCCTAGCCTTGATACCAGATATCTTTTTAGATCTGGTATCAATCTCAGGTGTGTTAATTAATTTGCTAGGTGATCTTTTATTAAAGGGAATACAATATCGGGAGGAGAAAGACCTTTCAGAAGATAAAACACATGAAGTAGTAGCCTACGATTCTTTCAAAAGGTGTGAAGACAATCAATATCTTGCAAAAACTGAAAGGAATTCATTGATCTGTTAAAAGATTCATGTGCTTATTAAGAGCTTCACAGACTAATTTGGCCAGATATAGGCTTATTGTCTCCACCAGGCCGAAGGCATGGGGAGAGAGTATGTTTTGCACTCCGTCTGTCCGTCCATCCGTTGCCAGCTAATCACCGTTAACCCGGTCGATGCCAAACTTTGCACATACACTCCCTGGATGCCAACGATGAACCTCTGCCCCACATTTTCCAGAACAGCCTGTTATAGCGCCACCACGAGGCAGCTTTTCACATTTTTTACATATAACTGCACCGATCTGCGTGAAACATTGCATGCACTTTGTCTTTATCTTTTCTTTCATTTTGTTTCATAAAAAAAAAAAAAGTATTTCATATTATAATGTTTGTAATAATTTATCTGTTCAATAAAAACATATTTGACAAAAAAAACAAACATTGCATGCACACTCCCTAGAGGCCAAGGACAAACGCTTGTCCTGCATTTTTCATCTGCCTTTTATAGCGCCACCAGGAGGCCGACTTTTGTAAAACACATGTTTTGATATTACGTTACACAGTATCTCTATAGTCATGTGCTCAAAACGGATCTGTCCGATATTTCATATTCCATCCTAAATCTTTCACCCACTTTCTTATAGGCTGAGGAATATATCTGCCCCGCCCTGTGTGAGCGCTGCCTGGTTTGGACTTTAACACTTTGGACTTTTCACATTGGCCTGTTATAGCGTCACCAACAGGTGGATTTTTGTAAAACACATTTTGTTGAGTGATTTTTTGTAGATGAAAAACACACACACACGCACACACACACACACACACACACACACACACACACACACACACACACACACACACACACACACTAGCAGTGTAGCCTTTCAATTTCTCTCTGTCTCTCTCTCTCCAGGTAAGTGGGAGTACCTGTAGCAGCACTCCAAAAGACTATAAAAGTGAATGGCATTTAGCCCGTGTTGACATTTTGTGTTGTGCAGCCTGAAGCAAACCCGACATAAAAGTATTGCATTTTAAACTCATTTGGAGTGCCGTGCTGCTGTTGCCATTCATCTGCTGTTTGCTTTTTGTCCATACGGTATTTTAATCTGCTGCACAGTAAAACCATTGGTATTACTTTGAATGTGCAAAATGGAACCCATTTGAACACCCTTACAGTTACTGTATGTGAAGTCCCAAAGACCTGGATACAGAGGCCTGCGGTTGTGTATAAAGCACCCCCAAACCAATGCTCAGGAAGAGAACTGTTTTCAGCCAGACTCAAACATTGCATTGAAGACTAATTCTCAAACTGTTTTATTTAGTGAACAATGCCATGCTCTACCGCAGTTTTTCCTCAAACGTTTTTATGGCGAGCACTCCCAAATTGATGTGTATTTCCCTACGGAACACCTTGTCTGAAAAGGTTGTTTTGTTTACCAGGGGCATTCCACGAGAGAAAGTTTCTGTTAAAATTGTTCAGATATTGGGAAGTGAGATGGTAGTAGGTCACGTTATATAGGGTCCCGAAGGGTGTCAAAATGACCCCTGTATAAAATATGTGCAGGGGCACTCCTCCTGGCTGTGTGTATAAGTGTCCTTGAGCAAGACACTGAAACCCGAACAGCTCCCGGTGGGCAGGCTGGGGCCTGGGGATGGCTGGGGATGGCTGCCTCTGAGTGCCAGGATTTTGACATCCTGGTCATCATCCATTATAAGTGATTGTGCTGGAAATAATATCCACATGAGGAGAGAAAAACATCCTTAAAGGACCACTTCACCACTTTTCAATCTATCTTCATATAATAGGTCCTCACAAATAATCATGAAAAACAATTCTACTTTTTTTACTACTGGAAGACAGTTTCTAAACTGCCCACAGCCCTCCTATGAGACACAGACTGAGTAGAAAAAAATCGTGTCATTTTATAATAATAACTTTATTTGTATAGCACTTTTCAAAAACAAGTTTACAAAGTGCTTCACATACAATACACAAAGGCAATTAAAATCAACAATAAAAATTAGTCAAATACACAATACAAAAAATACGAGATAAAAAGCAGAGACTGGGACTGTTCATTCAAACTCATTAAAAGCCTTTAAATAATAGTGGGTTTTTAAGAGTTTTTTAAAAGTGGAGATTGAAGTGGTCTGTCTGAGTTCCAGGGGTAGTTGGTTCCACAGCAGTGGAGCCCTAGCAGCAAAGGCTCTGCCGCCTTGCGTCACCAGTTTTGTGTTGGGGGGGTTGAGTAAGACTTGGTCTGCTGATCTGAGGTTACGGGAAGGTATGTGCGGGGACAAGATTATCATGATTATTAGTGAGGACCTATTATATGAAGATAGATTGAAAAGTGGTGAAGTGGTCCTTTAATCATATTGACTGTACTTTGACTAATTTAATAAAAAATGCATGTGCATAATAATTTGAAATTCTGTTAATACGTACGTTAGTATTGTGACCCACATTGTAGCCAATACTGAAGACATGCAATTTCAAGTGCATTATAGTGAGCACTTACTGTAGTCTATGTAAGTCTACTGATTGATGTTTGCTTTGTTGTTCTTTGTTGCAGCTAGGCATGCAGGATATGAGAACAGCACAATATTATCTCAAAAGGCAATTATGGCCATAATAGCCGACAGACAACAACATGGCCTAGATAGAATAGAGCTTACCTTTCTCTGGAATAATATTAAAAAGACAAATATACCAAAAACATTGTGGATCATGACATGGGATTTGTTTCCATTTCAAGGCAACCAGACACACTGATATAATTGGCAAAATAGCTTGTCATTGTAAAATGGCCGAATGAATAAACCAATGCTTCGTTTTTTTAAGTATAGGCTACAATGAGGCAATGTTGTCTTTTTTTTCACTTCATCTGTATAGCAGTGTAGCCTTTCAATTTCTTCTCTCTCTCTCTCTCTCTCTCTCTCTCTCTCTCTCTCTCTCTCTCTCTCTCTCTCTCTCTCTGCTAACAGAGGCTTTCAATGCTGAAGGCTTTTAGCATCTAAGAAAAGTAGAAGGGAATGTCGTGCTGTGCCAACCGCAGCAGATGCTGCAGATCTCACATGTAATACACTATACATGCACCATGCGTCCATTGTGTTAGCAGTAGAAAGAGTGCAGTCATGCAGATTTAAGGTCTTAAGTCACACATTTACCGGGTGCACTATGGCCAGAGGCGGTTGCATGGCAACCACCACCACCACTGTTCACCGCCGACAAAGTTAGAAAATGTATCGTTTGGATATACAGTAGCTAACAAAATGTGGTTGAAACATTATTTTTTGCCCTGTATTTTAACACATAAAACGCCATCGGGTTGCTAGTTGGTGTTATCAATTAGTCCTTGGGCCGGGTGAGATATCGGTACCACTAAAAGGGACAAGACATAATGTGGTATAATTTTGTTCGTCTGACATCCAGGAGTGATAAAATGTGTGATAGCAATTTCAGAAGAGTAGCAGAATATCGTTTTCGGGGTATAATCTGATTATGCAAAACCACATAATTCATTGTTGTCTAACACATTTCTGATGTGTGTACCATGGATGGACATGACCAACATCATAATATAACAACAGACAGGCTGAATTATACTTCTGGTAGCCATACGGCTGCCGATCTGAAACATACAGATCGGCAGTGTGTGTGTGTGTGTGTGTGTGTGTGTGCGCGTGTGTGTGCATGATGTATCGCGTACAAGCCCGCTGCCAGCGGCCATGTCATTTTGATGACAAAGGGAGCTGAGTGGGATGAGGCTGTGAGGAAAGTAGTCAATCTGTTGTTGTTGTGCATGATGAAAAACAGCTCATGCCACCTATCACTCTAACGTCCTTGGCCAGTATAGTATACAATCAGTTCCAGGTGAGGACCCGTCGCTAACAGAGGGCGAGTCGCTGATATGGATGATAGTCTGTCTATCTATCTCGTATGAACTTGAGCCCGGCCGATGCCAGGCCTGTGGGAGCGCAGCGCTCCCCATTTCGGAGAGTTCTATAGACGACCAATTGCAGATGTGTTTTGACCAATATTTTGTCAAAAGGTGCAACAAAAGTAGTTTGCCAGCCGAGTGTAAGGATTGTTTGTTTGTTTAGGGCACTAAATGACGACGTGAGATGTCATGTGGCCAAGTTGTGACTGGTTTCGTTTTATACAATAATAACACACTGCATGCATGTCTTGTAACGTGGCAGTGAATCTGCAATGAATGAATGAATTCCCACTGTGACGTGACATGTGGCAGCCACAGTGGGCACCCCTCACTTCCCACAAGTGTGATTTTTTTAGGGACACTAGCCCCTCCTATATATACAGCTTTTGTCTACACACCTCTCATATTTGCCATTGACAATGAAAGTAGAAATGAGGTCAAATGTCTGAAAATATATACATTTGTGGCAGTACAAACATTAAATGCTATTGACAATCAAGGGAAAATTTACATCATATGTAGACGAGCAAATCGGCTAATCAATCGCATAAATTCAGTTCAATTCAGTTCAAAAGGAGAATTTAGGTCATATATATGTGCCTCAAATATGACGTAAATTTATGGCAACACAAACATTAAATGCCGGAATGGACAATGTACGTCATATGTAGACGAGCAAATCGGCTAACCAATCACAAATTCAGTTGTTCATGAGATGATGTATAATCATAAGAGCGCCCCTCACTTCAAACGGGTGTGTTTAAAAAAAAAACACATTTAACACAATCTTCTCATTATGTCACATATAATGGACAGCAGGTGGAAAGTGGTTAAAATGGGGACACATCGGCTGCAGAATTGCAGATAGCGACGTCGTCAGAAAAGTAAGATAATGGCCGATGTCTTTATTGGCCATATACCGGAATACCAGTATCTTATCTATACGCATGCACATATACCTTTAGGTAGTGTTTCCATTGCTCAGCTGTATGTTTCCTCACCTCCACAAGCCCATGGCCAAAACGGCCCAGGGGAATCAATTTAGCGAGTAAGGGCCTGTCTCCGGGGGCTTCTTGAGCACACAGATAACAAACTGATTGACAGGCAGCACCTCTATACCTATACACAGGATCGAAGTGTAGCTCGCATTGGCTGTAGCCACGACGCTATGCAGGTGCATGCACACACACGCGCACACACATATATTACCCTCGCACAGGAAGAGAAGACAGCCAGAGCGACTGTAAGGAGTTAGGATGGATGGTATGAGGGGAGAGAAAAACCCTTTTTCTCTGATGAACTCTGGGAACAGTGGGTATTAACGCTCCAACCCAGAGACTCTCCCCCCCCGCCCTGCCTCTCAGGAGGCTGCTGGAAATAAACCTGGTGGACACAGGGGTTTACCCACACCACTCTGTCTCAGCACAATCTGCCAGGCCCTCAACCCCGGGAGGCACTCGCCTTTATCAGAGGAACACAACGTATGCCCTGAGGGTATTCGTCTCCTCTTTACCTATCTGTTATAAAGTCACCTGAACACAAAAAACAACAGATGACACTAGCTGGTGACGCATGCACGCGCGTCGCGTGCGCGCACACACACACACACACACACACACACACACACACACACACACAGGACAAATTGGTGTGCTGTTCCTGTTCTGCAGCCAACCTATATCCACACAACAACAACAACAAAACAAATAAAGTCCTGTTGGTCTCTTAACTTTGCTAACTCCACTCGGGTTCCCTCTAGCCATAAAAAGTGGAGATGATCAAAGTGCAGTCATTAAAGGAATAACATGCAGCAAACATCAATAAATGCCCACAAGGCTCTCCGTTCAGGTCAATCATTGTAGCCGGTTAACGGTCTCCAAACAACGGGGCAAATTCATCATCGGGCCTAATCACATTGGGCCAGTCCACACTTCGCCTCAGAACAATATCTGCTAACGACATTAGCGAGGGGACTAGTAATATGATGTGATTTCCTTGCCGTCAGACAGAGGTGCTGATCGATGGCAGAGACGAGTGGAGCATAATTTGAGGAAACCCAATGTTCCGGTATACGAACACTCCCACCTACACAGCCATGGTTATTCCATTAAGACCCGAGGTCAAAATTCTAAAAATGTCTTCCAATTCATGACAGTTTTCTGAAATACCTATGTTTCTGTATCAGTGGTGCTCAAACTAATTTCATGTGAAGGAACCCCAGACTTGTATATAATTTGGCCACGAACACCAATCTGAAAATATGTTGTTCCAGGGACCTCCCTCCCCCCCCCCCCCCCCCCCGCAAGAAGCAAAGATTTGAGTTAAAAAATATATATTCAAAGATTTCCGCAACATTTTCACGATTTTTCAAAAATAGCAGATCTATAAGCTTGTAGCGCAGCACTTGGTGCAGTGCTATGAGCTTGTAGATCAGCTATTTTTCAATAGCTAAAGTATAACATAATGCTTAAAACAACAAAAAGGGGTGACCCGTACTGAATGGGTTATAGTTGTGGGCGTGTGTGAGCTCACGAGTGCACAAAGCACCGTGCGATGGTGAGGAGGGAAGTGCTTGAGAGTCCCATAGCTGCTCCTCCTGGCAGAGGAGATTTGTAATGTTTTCTTGCGCCTTATTATTTTGTGTCCTCAGTTTGCTTTGCGGGAAGTGAGACGGAAATATTTCGCGAATGGAGGGAGAAAAAAAAAGCTATTCTAGGGTCAACAGACTCAATTAACCCTAGTGAGAAGAGAAGAAAGGAATCATACAAAAATAGATGGAAACACACACACACACACACACACACACACACACATCCAGTGTTGCACCAACAGCCGACAGCTTTGGGGTAACACAACATACTGTAAAATACCCCATCATGTACGTAATGATACGACTTTCATTTCAGTAACAAAGCATAATATTGCATTACTGATACGAATTGAGGCAATGCTATTACGGTTTCTATACGTCACCATTGCCGCTATACTACCCAAAGGTTTTATGCTTCTCTGACCATTCCATGCACACCAGCAGGATTTTCCTCACAGGGAAGCGATTGTAATTCATTTCCAATGAGAGGCGAGCAGGCAGGTATACTGTGTAGTGTGTATAGGGAGATGCGGGCAATCTACCGTAACAGGCGGAGTGACTGGCGACAAGCGGACGCAGTCCCGTGAAACTGACACTTTCCTTTCATCTCATGTACGCACTGTCCATCCACTGCCCGTCATCCATGAGTTGAAATGTGTTTTCCTATATGCAACCCTAAAGCTGTGTTCAGACCTGAATATATATAAATATATATTAAATGGTAAAGGGTGCATTTATATAGCGCCTTTATCCAAGATTGTGCATCAAATCACTCATTCACACACACGGTGGATTGGCGGAATCAGGTGCAATTTGGGGTTCAGAGTCTTGCTCAAGGACACTTCGATAACTCTGGGGGAGCCCGGGTTTGAACTGGCAACCTTGTGGTTACCATCCAGCCACTCTACCCCTGAGCCACCGCCACCCTATTCGCCTCGGTTCGTCCCGTTTGTGCAGCACCAGGTCGCACCGTGACGAATTCTAGGCTCTTCCTTTTGGTATTATGATTAAATATGTTTGTTCTTCATTGGTGTTTTGCTAAAGTAATTCAGTATAACCAATTACTTGCCATTATGTCATTATGTCAAAATGACTACCCTCTTATTCCTTTAATGATTACATATTTTTGTGCTTCATTTGAGGGTGTTTTGCTCAATTAATTCAGTATACCCATTACCGAATTTGCTTGTCATGTCAAAATTAAAGAATAGTAACCAAATATTTTATAGTCATAAAACAAGATAGCCTCACAAACAGCAACGACAAAGTACTAATGGAAAGTAATAGGCTATATTACATTTAGAAAGTAACTTACTTCCCTAAAAATGTAAACAATTTAAATGTCGCAGACCCCAGGATAGTGCCATACATCACTTGTGATCATCACCGCCTGGTTTTCAGTTGGATTGTAGCGCAGATTAACTTCAGAACACACATAAACCCTCAGTGTGTTCAACATGGAGTTTGTCTGTATATCCAGAGCCGTATAGTCGCAAGGCAGGAACCGTAATTAGTGTTTGAATATCAATACCTTGTCATGACGCATGAACAAGGGATTTGTTCCCATCGCAACTGCATCCAAGGCTATGTGATAAACATTCTATGCTTTGCAATTCAATTGGAATAATTGCACAGTGAGTTGCTTTTCTGGTTGCATAAGACATTGTTAAACCCACAGGTCAATCTGAGGTTGTAAGTCGTCCAAGTGAGCACTGAAATCCAAGAAAATGTTGCCTCTAAGTATCTACTTCCTGCAAGAAATTTGACATGCAATGTGGATGTAAGCGGATTACTGCACCATGGCATTTGCATATGATTTGAAAGTGTGATGAACATCACCATTGAATTGCACTTTGCATCTGATCTCACAGAGCCTATGTAAAAGCATCGCCCTAGGCGTCTAACAAAATTTTAAGATATTCTAGTACATGATTTGAGGTTGGGGGTAAGCAGTGAGTAGTCTGTAGTGAATAGTTAATTAAGCGTGGCATGTTCAGAGGATATGGCGGTTTCGGGTTTCCGGGCCCGTCCGTTCATTTTACCTTTTTTCTCCAATTTTAAGTGGGTTTGCAAACTGCACTTTATTTATTACATTTTCTGCCTTACTTATAGTCATGTGTCAGTCTGCCAAGCCTCCGGGCCGACTTCTGCGGTTTGTGTCTCAGATGAGTAGGCCTTGTGCTGTGTAGTCACTCAGCAGTAACGTCTTTCTATGTTCCAAGCTCTACTGTCTGCTCTGCCATCCCGCCTGTCAGCCAAGCAGTGGTCACCCCCTCTCTCCCAGGTCCCCCCCTTCCCCCCCCAAGCCTCTCCACAGCAGCACTTCTATCCATATTCACAGCCTGGCTTCTCTGTGTCATCTCTGCCTTACTGAGCCATGTCTGCTGCATGTCCGGGCTCATTGTCACTTGGCTGGGGATTGGGTGAGCAGGCAAGCTGAGCAGGGAAGGCCAGGGCTCGGGTATAGAGGCTGCTCTATGCCCTACCAAGAGGGACCAGTGGGGCGTTTAGGGCCAATCTGCGCTGTGCTGAAGAACAGAGAGCCTACGCACCTGCACATGCGAGCGCACGAGCACATGCACACGTACGCATGCACACGCGCGCACACGCGCGCACAACACACACACACACACACACACACACACACACACACACACACACACACACACACACGACAAACGTGCAAATGGAACAGGGAGAAAGAGGAATTGGTGCCAAAAGAAAGCAGCATCACCTGACAGTGAAAAAACAAAGAAACAGTGTTTGTCTGTCTGTCTCAACACACACTATTATCTGTGGCTCTGTGCAATTACCACGTCACATATTTATCTACTAAAATAGAACAGAAACACTGGCCTCTGAAAATGCTGACAGGCCCTCCTCCCCCGTGAAACAGTGTGTGGTGTTCTTCAATCTTCCAGCCTTTGTCGGAGGCCCCGGTTTCATGGAGCGACGCGGCACTGGAACTTGCCCTGTGGCTTTGTTGTCCGAACAAGGCGGCCCTCGGATGGCAGCGCCACGCTGGTCGGTGAGCGTCACCGGCCTGGCGTCCAACTGATGTCACTTTGACAGCCTCTGATCAATCACGCAATCTCATTACCCAACGCACCTCTCTGCTCTGTCGCACGGCAGGGTGCAGGTTGCCACCTCAGAGTCACCTTGGGAAGGAGCCTCTACAAACCAAGCCAACCTTTATATGCAGATTTTACAGGCCAGACCTGCTGCTTTGGTTGTTAAGGTGGTTGGTGGGAGACTGGAAAAGAAAACACATGAGGTGAACTACAGTGATGACATCAACCTCAAGCCATTTACTATTGTGCGGGAGCTTGGTGGTGGGGTTGATATTACTCATTGGTTTGAGCTGCTGAGTAATTGTCCTGGCTGGAAGGTTAGTAGCCAACGACTGTTGGCATCTCTCGCCTAATCCAGTGTTGTTTCCGGGCCAGCAACCTGTCAGTTTTACCCTATTGCTGGCTGGTGGGCTGGCAGCTAGCAGTAGTGTAGCTGAGCGCGGGGCCAGGCTGCTTCACCTGGGCACATCCGTCTTAGCCACTGAGCTGTGGGGCCGAGGTGTGTGACTGAGAACCTGTCACAGCACTGGAGAGAGGGCAGGTTGATGGAGGGTGCCCCGCAGCATACTGTACGCTACTGGAGGATGGGCAAGGTTAATGTGCTTCGCTTTGCCTCAGGCTAACAGAAACCCAAAGAGAAACCCAGAAAATGGCCGCTTTTGATCTAGTTTCTTTTTCTAACTGGGTTTGTCTGTGTTTATAGTTATACTATAAAGTATGCCCCCTCAAAAGTATAGGCCCAATTGACTCACTGCTATTCGGTACATGCATGATGTCGTAAAACATGAAGGTTTAAGAGAAACGGCGCTATAAAAATGCAATCCATTATTATTAAGAAAGAGTGAATGTTTGGTTGTAGTTGAAAGTCTTTAAAATTATTCTTTTGTTTCACCAACATTATTCTCATGAAGTACTTTCGTTAGGATTAAAGGGATATTCTACCTGCGCCTCAAGCCAAAATCAGGCTGATCCGGTGTGTCTCAGGAGTGGACACATATACTGAATAAAGAAGGGGCCGGAGCAAACGGAGGATTTGAGCCTTTTCTGTTTTTATTGTCTGTGCTTTGTACCCTATAATCAAAAACAAAAAAAAGGTTTAAATCATCCAAGTTGCTCCAGGGCCTTCTTAATTCACTTTTGTTGTTATTAGTGGAGTTATTTAAGGTAACTATTTACATTTGGCTAAAGGAGACAGACTGTCAGTCAACACAGCCACAAACTACCAGTCATTAATGCAGGGAACGAGGGAAGTGATGTGCAAAAACAAGTATCAGCATATTATTTTTCACAATACTTTATTATTTTCCAGCCCCTCATATCGATATACATCCCAGGGCTTAACGTTCTCTGGCACTACGCCAGATACATTTTTATGCGTCGCACACGCGAGGCTACACCCCATAGGGATGCCTTTCCAGAGTCAATGGCAAACACACATAATCCATGTAGCGTTTAAAACAAACAGTCCCTAGAATCCATATGTCTTGTTTTAATGTAAGCCACTTGTGAAAACAATGACGAGAACAAAGAGGATGTGCAGTAAGCCAAATCACCCTAACCACACACACCTTGCATGCACCGGAGTCTCTCAGGGCTCTATGATAGGGTGTTTTCTGTTATTGTGGGGAAAAATCGACAAAGCTCTGCGATGTGCTATTTTCTACGAAAGCTTTGCCCACAATACGGATGCTGTCGTTCAAGTGGTCAAGTCTCCCTTGGTACCTTGAGATCCCACACTGTCAATAATTGGTTTGATAATAAACAGCATGTGAATACATCTTCACAATGCATGCTTAGCTCTCCTGCACCGCCGCCGTTGCAGTCCGTAACACAACTGTTCCCTTCCCCCATGCCGCTGACGATTCTAAAAGACATTATCTCTGAGCTGGACTTCAAAGTGACACCATAGAAGAAAACAACTTGAGTATGAAATTACAATGATGTTGTCCTGCATTCACACGGACGGACGCAGACACACACAGAATTACTTCAGCCATTCATGACATGTGGGCTCATCTTTCTGTCAGGCTACACTATTTTGGCAGTGCAAATCTCCAAATGTGTGTTATTGATCTTGTTGCTGAAGCTTGTTGGTTGTGTTTGGGATGAGCCCCTGTCACCCTTCCTAACCCAAACCCCCCAACTTCTCTGGGTCCCTGCAATAACTTATTCAACTTATTCTTTCAAACACATTTCTGTCATTGTATCGTCTGCTCAGGCTTTTGTCAACACCCCAGACAGTTTTTAAGTTGCTGATGTGTAATTTCAAACCCCATTTTAACCATGATAGATTCATGGCTCATTGGCTGATTCATTGAAAACATCCGTCCTCGGTTCTGGTGACTCATACTGCTCTCCCAATACGTGAGGTTGGCAGTTTTCTTTTTTTCATTAATTTTATGATGCATTTTTTCATTTTCTCTCCAAAAATATTAAAGATAAATGGAAAAATGTATTGAAAAAACCAAGGCCCCTCATGCATTATATAGGGCAGTATGAGTCACCACAACCAAGGATGTGTTTTTGATGAATATAGTTTTTGAAGTTACCATGGGTTTGCAAGGAAGGGGTCGAGTCTGATGAAATGAATATCAAATATTGAAATATCATACTGAATCAAGCAACTTTAAAACTGCCGGGGGTGCTCCCAAAAGCCTCTGGTAAACGATAAAATTACATTTTTTGTTTAAAGTGAAATATCCCATTTTCATTTTTAAGCACTTTTCACCTGGTCTCCGTATTTTGGGCATGTCATTATACTGTAGGTCCAGGCATCAGTCTTATCAACTCTCTCCTTACTGGCCTACCGGCATGCACACATAAGCCTCTACAATTGATCCAGCTCGCTTGGTCTTCAACCAGCCAAAATTCTCACATGTCTCACATAATTTAGCATTTTATTCGATTTATAATTTAGCATTTTATGTAGACGTAGCACATAGCACTCTATAATGTACAGTATATTCATATCCTCACAGATAATCTACTGTGAGACACATATTAGTTTCTTAGCTTGCTAATGATTTCTATGTATTGATGTAGGCCTATAACCTTGAGTTCTTGCTTACTGCTCTGGATTAAGAGCAGAGTAATCTAGTAAGAGAGTGGCGGCACGCTTTGATCTCGCCAAAAAGCGGGTGCCTGTGGGCTATATAGTTCCAAACATTGGAACTATCCCATTGAGATAGAATGAGCACTTCCGCATTCCATTGTTACAATGGGAGACAACGCTAGTGTCGCCACTCTCTTACTAGATTACTGGTACCTACGCTACCAGTACGCAAGAAGACTGGGTTGTCTGAAAGGCACACACACACACACACACACACATGCACACACACACACACACACACACACACACACACACACAGTGACTCATGTGCATTTCTAGCCCCACCGCTGGGATAGAATGGTAAATATTGCAGTGCAATTCACCACCATGCTTGTCACAGTGGGACCTTTGTGTGTTCATGACCGTAGCCTGAAGGTATAAAACCCACACACACACACACACACACACACACAGCCCCACACACACACACACACACACACACACACACACACACACACACACGCACCTCTCCTCATCTCCCTCCTGCTTCTCTCCCTCTTTTGCCTCTCTCTCTCTCTCTTGGTCTCTGGGCAGCAGGTCTGTCTGTATCAGCCTTTCTCCATGTTCACTGAGAATGTACGTTGTTCTTTGTCACTTTGTTATCAGTCTCAGCGTACTTAAATATATTCCATCCCCATTCGAATGCTATCATGCGCTGAATGGGACATTATTACATTTAGTCAGACTATTGATTTAGTTAGTCTATATTGTTTCATCGCTGTCGGTATGTTTTTATACGTTTTTTCTTTACTCTGCGGGTTTATTGTTATTTCATACAATTTGTTGTTAGTGAAGAGGAGACTTCCGCACACCCGGTTCCTTCCCAAGCAGTTGCGTTTGTGATAAGGCAGTATTAGGATAATAGACCTGCACACTACAGTATTAGGATAATAGACCTGCACACTACAGCCACTGGCCAGTTCAATAGAATTATTCATTAGGCGAGCAACGTTTCGGTCAAGGCACCTTCCTCAGCCTGAGGACGTTCTCACAACCAAAACAGTCTCTCTCTCTCTCTCTCTCTCTCTCTCTCTCTCTCTCTCCCCCACCCCACCCCCACCCTCTCTCACCCCACATAACGTCCAGCTTGCTCTACATAGGGGAAAGCACCGTGTCAGTGAAATGCAGTTGGACAGCTACACGTTTCTACACCCCCCCCCCCCCCCCCCACCCCTTTGCCAGAATCAAATTCTCAGATCATTTATAAATGAGCTGGTGCGTAAATGACCACACCGTGATAACACACACACACACACACACACACACACGCACACACGCACGCAGGTGCAGGGATACTGTTATGTTGAATGTCTCTACCAGTCATGTTGATTCTCACACGTTTTCAGTGTGAGATGAAACGACAGCATAATAAATAATGAGAGGGGAAAATGCACACAAGTGCAGAGGCACGCATGCATGCGCACCGCACACGCATGCACGCACACACACACAAAACATGAACATACACGGCTCAGTCCTAAGTTGCCCTGACAGTCACTGGGCAAAGACGGGGCAAAAACCCAGTATGGCTGCCAGATAATGTCTGTATGGCTCAGTGAATTCAGGAAGTCAGGGATTAAGGCACTATCAGGTATACTGTGTGTGTGTGTGTGTGTGTGTGTGTGTGTGCGTGTGCGTGTGCACACGCATATATGACAGGGGTTTAATCTTGGTGGTGCATGTGTCTCTGACGTTGGTGTATGTGAATGAATGGAGCGTATGAGAGTCGAGCCAAAACAGATCACGGCTAAAAGCAAAGACTTCATTACAGCTGCCCCTAGGCAGTAAGTGTGGGAGGTGCGGGAGCACAGTCTAGGGGTCAGGGGCCAGGTTACGTCTATGTATCAGGATAGGGGTGTGTGTGCAGTAAGTCACTCCGGGGTGGAGGTCTTGCGGGCCGAGGGGGTTTCGCCAAAGATATACAGGAGCAGGGGTCGAAACCCCCTCCGGCGATCTCCGGCCGTGACATCTCTAACATCTGCTCCCCGTGCCCCAAACCAAGGTCAGCGGTGCTTGTTGCGGTTGCTATACGGACTCGCCGAAGACCCTCCTCCTCCTCCTCCTCCTCCTCCTCCTCCTCCGTGGCTGTCGGGAGAACGCGGGAAAATGTGTCGAGCCGGCAGTGAAGAGAGAGGAAAGTCTGCTGCTCATCAGTGAAGAGAGAGGAAAGTCTGCTGCTCATCAGTGAAGAGAGAGGAAAGTCTGCTGCTCATCAGTGATTCACAGAGTAGGAGGAGCAGCGTGTGCATCTGGACACGCTGCTGTTCACTGGAGGGAAGGAGCCACGCTGGAGGCGGAAGAGGTGGTCGATATGAAGGGCACGCGGTTCATGGTGGAGGTCGCAAGGCCTCCCTCCAGCCCCCCTCCCCCCGCTCCCCTCCTCTAGCCCCGGCTGCGTACAGACATTACTGAAATGTGGAGGTGGAGTGCAGTGCACGGTCCTTTCCAGAACAGCTTGGGCGGAAAGTCCGCCCAGTACCTTGTTTGTCGATTGCACATGTCGTCTCCGGCCGTTGTGCTGCCGTCGTTAAGATATACAGTTATATTTGCAGGTTATATTTTCAGGTGAATAAATGGTGAACATTCATCTTTATTGTTGGCATAAAGGCTTTTGTCCTGCAACTTATAAACTATTACAAGACTAGAGGAACACTTTTCTCCCTTTTCATGGACCTCAAAGCCATTCTATAACCGGCTTTGTTTGTCACAAAGCCAATAATTTGATGACTAAGACTTTTAAGATAATGTTCCCACCACTAAATAATAGTTAATTGCAGTATTAAGAGGGACACCGAAACGGTTGCATAGCAATTGATCAGCCCGCTCATTATAAGTGAGCCAGTACAGCATCGCTATCAATTTGGCTGCAGGCTTGATGCTGTGTTTTGTGTTATGCCTGGGCCTGGGGCTCGCTTCTCGCTGGATCTGACAGGGGCCCTTGGGCTGCTCAGGGCCACACTCTATTATCTCTTTCATCTCCATTATTTATAGATTTTTACAGCAAAAAGAACCGTCCCTCATGTGACTGACCCCCCTCCCCCCATTACACAGAGACCCTTATTTACACAGACAGACTGCCTAAGTCCTGTCTGCCACTGTAGAACAATGCCACGCCTTCCATGTGTGTTATAGGAAAACAGAGAAGAGGGCCTGATGATTTAAATGGCTGGCTGTGTGCTGGAATTGAGTTTGTCAAGCTGTGAGCACCCACCCTATGCTTTGTGTTCTGCAGCTGTGAGAACCCACCCTATGCTTGTGTTCTCCAGCTGTGAGAACCCACCCTATGCTTTGTGTTCTGCAGCTGTGAGAACCCACCCTATACTTTGTGTTCTCCAGCTGTGAGAACCCACCCTATGCTTTGTGTTCTGCAGCTGTGAGAACCCACCCTATGCTTGTGTTCTCCAGCTGTGAGAACCCACCCTATGCTTTGTGTTCTGCAGCTGTGAGAACCCACCCTATGCTTGTGTTCTCCAGCTGTGAGAACCCACCCTATGCTTTGTGTTCTGCAGCTGTGAGAACCCACCCTATACTTTGTGTTCTCCAGCTGTGAGAACCCACCCTATGCTTTGTGTTCTCCAGCTGTGAGCACCCACCCTATGCTTTGTGTTGTCCTGCTATGAGCACCCACCCTATGCTTTGTGTTCTCCTGCTGTGAGAACCCACCCTATGCTTTGTGTTCTTGTGAACACCCACCCTATGCTTTGTGTTCTTGTAAACACCCACCCTATGCTTTGTGTTCTTGTGAGCACCCACTCTATGCTTTGTGCTCTTGTGAACAGTAAACACCCACCCTATGCTTTGTGTTCTTGTGAGCACCCACCCTATGCTTTGTGCTCTTGCAATATTTCTCAAGTGGGTGTCATCATCTTGCAATGTCTCTGGCCTTTTCAAAATACTAGCCTATCAGCCCTGAGGCACTGAGACACACACACACACACACACACACAAAAAAACCATAAATAAATAAAACATGAAACTTGTCTCACACAGATTCATTTCATCTTCCGTCTCTCAAGACGTCATTCACCCGATGTAATTAAAACTAGCATGGTCAAATATGATGCTTTGAATCGTGAGACACAAAGGAGGCATTTCGTGTTGCTCCTCTCGTTCTCTCTCTTAATTCACTTAGCTGTGGTTTCCAAGCAAGTGGCTACAGAAGTGATCATATGACGGGAGGATGAAACACTGCTGATTTAACGAGGGAGCCAGCTGACAGCGAGAAGATAGATGAACTCTGACGAGAGGACGGTCGATTCAGCTCAATGGACGGAACTCGCTGGATTATCTAGACTTCTTCCAACACTAGCTTCCACCATGCAAAGGAAAATCTTACGGGGGGGTGACATTTTTTGTAGTTTTTCTTTTCTTTGAATTGTTCTCTCTATTCGTAGTTCTCTCTTTCTTAATTCTTATAGTCCATCCTTCTGAACTAGATAGTGATTGTCTGTCATGGCAGTTCATACAGTTTAAAAAACTAAACATAATTTCAATTTAATAACAATGTCAGTGGTGCTCCAACTTTTCCATGTCAAATACCCTCAGAATTATATGTATTTGGCCACCGACCACCATTTCAAAATATTTTGAAATTCTGCACACATTTTCACGATAAAAAAAATATATACAAAAACATTAAAAATAAAAATAAATAGCATATATACGAGCTTGTAGATCTAATATATATATATGATGCATGCTAACTAGACTTGCACCTCCTATGGGTCTTTTTGGAAGTGCAGGAGTCCCTTTTTTGTCTCATATATATATATATATACTCCAGAGCCTCAGGACAAGATTAGTTATGCTTCATTTCTTTATTGCACGACGTGTTTCGCTACTTGGCTTCATCAGGTGCTTCGTCAGGTGCTTGCATACATATGTATGTAAGCACCTGACGAAGCCAAACGGCGGAACGCGGCGTGCAATAAAGAAATTAAGCATAACTAATCTTGTCCTGAGTCTCTGGAGTGTGCGGTCCCTTCCTTTCCCTGGGGAAGTTCTCTTTGGCCAGCAAATATATATATATATATTGTCACGGGGCAACCCGTGCCCTATAGACACTAGAAGACTCCACAATATAAAACTGGTCATGACAAACACACACTGCACAGATGCTTCCATTAATTGACTGTCATCAAGCTCCTTGGAGGGGTGGCCATGTGTAGCATCATATGTTGCCTAATTCTATTGTAATTGTTTTGTGTGATGTGATGCCTTGGAAAACATTCAGACTCTAAATGTGTAATTGTGTAGTTGGTCTAACTCATGGGTCATGGTTTACCTGGTTTGAGTAGATTGGTCCAATTACTAATCATTGTGGGTGGGGTCTCACCTGGTACATAAGGGAGGCTTGTGGAAATGTTTGGGGAGGGAATCAGTTTAGCTTGAGACTAACAAAGGAGACAACTCCAGGGGAGAGCTGGCAGGGCCAGGAAGGCATAGCCTGTTTTCAGTTTCTTAAGTTCTTGTTTTGTTGTTTTTCCTTAGTTGAGTTGTCAAGTGTTTCCTTACTTTCTGTTATTTGAAAGTGTATTGTAAGTCTTTATTCGTGAAGTATTATTTTTGCCTGCACAGTCAAATCCAGCCTGGGTCGGTCACTCTGTGTTTTGAGGTAAATAAAATACCAAAAAAGATCTACATTCTTGGACTGTCGATTCTTGGAGCCTTGGCCGTTCGGGCAACTTTACATATAAAATGACACAGATGCTTTCCTGGTTTTAAGCATGTTTCACAAAATCATAGCTTCCTTTCATCCACTGTCTTATTTCCTCAATGTGATATCAAGATCAAATATAATATTCACACTTGTATTTACATTCTATTATAGAATGTTCCTAAGCTATTATTTGTCTCCATCTATTCCTGTGTTATCTGACTGAACCTACTTTCATCCACTGTCTGCCTGTATTTTCTCAATGTGATATCAGCCCAACCTTTTATTAGTAACTCCCACATCTGTCGTGGGCGGCCATCGCTGAATAGGTAGAAGCAGAATGGTCTTAGGTTCGATTCCCCGCTCTGGCAAGACCCATTTTGACCTGAGATCAGATTCTAAAAATGTCTTCTACATCCTGAGAGTTTTCTGAAAAAGCTGTTTCTATTTCAGTCGTTATTCGATTTTTCAAAAATAGCAGACCTACAAGCTCGTAGCGCGTCACTCGGTGCCGTGCTATATGAGCTTGTAGATCTGCTATTTTTCAATAGCTAAAGTAAAACATAATGATTAAGTACTGTACCCTATGGAGTAGGAGTTTGTAGATCGTCTATTTTCGTTATTCAGTCAACAAAATTGCTACATGCATGGATGTACAGTACACGTGAGTGTGTGTGTGTGTGTGTGTGTGGGGGGGGGGGGGGGGGACAACGGACCACTGGCTTATGTGTTCCAGCACGTGTGGCCCTGACGGCTGGCGTAATGCTAATTCATAAGCTTTTCTTATATAACAACATACTGTATAAAAAATATATAATCCCTAGAAAGTAGACAGTCCAGTTAATTGGTAGACAGTCCCTGAGCGGGCTTCAAGCGTGCTCTTAGAAGTCCCCACAGCTTCCTTCCTGTATTCTTTATCAGATATAAAACTAACATTATGTATGTACTGTACTCTTACGTATTCTACTAGGCTATGGTAGAATACGGTGTAAGGTGTATGGTGTGACATGATATAGTAGGCTATATGTACTGTATACACCTAGGCTGCATATTGTTGTAACCGTAATAGTGTACAGTATGTGGCTCTTGGTCAGCTCACTTTCTTTCTTTCTACCTTACTTACTTATACTCAAAGCTTATGGTGTCTCTCTCAACCTGCTCCACAGGTACACGACGAGCCAGGGTGATGACCCCAGACCCAGAGTCCATTCTCCTGTGACATGCTGTGAATGCTGGATCCTAGAGCCTGCCCTAAATCCCGGACCACTGCACTACACCAGAATGCTACGGTATGTGCAATACTAAACATCCGATGCTGAGTGAGAAACAATTTGGCTGGTCGGTGCCACTGATACTGGGAGCAAAGTGCTGGCCAGCTAGCCTGGTGCAGCTGGAGGGCTCATATTATGAGAGGGAGCCGGAGGCTCTATCTTTCTATCCATGGAATACAAAGTTTGACCCCGTCATCACTTTCTTATCTGAAGTCAAGTAGGAAGTAGGAAGTACTCAAGTATATGAAATTAGTTTTTTGCTTCTTTGCTGCTGCTGCTGCTGCTGCTGCTTGTGTTGTAAGCTGTGTGTATACTAGTGTGATTCAAGCTGGTGTATTATTTCTGTCCTTTTTGGACCCAATGAGTGGGTGGCAATGAAACATATTCAGTAACTGTTTGTGGCTCTGGAATTGAGCCACAGTTTGTATGTTGTATCTGTCGTTGAAGGTATAGTGAATTGTAACAGGGAACAGTTTGTGGCTCTTGATCACTTCAATAATCCTATGAGCGAATTTGTACATTTTCAATTGAAGACATAACTGAGGTTATGTGTTCTATTCTTTCTTTCTTTGGGTGTCCTGTTTGGTCCAGGGAAAAATACTTAAATAGTTGATGCATTCAAATATGTCTGTACCCAACAAAAATGCTTTGCGTTTGAAAACCATCATATTGGTTTCCCCTCTCTCATCTCGTCTTGTCTCCTGCTCCCCCCTCTCTCTTTCTCTCTCTCTCTCTCTCTCTCTCTCTCTCTCTCTCTCTCTCTCTCTCCCACCGAGCGTTGATGCTCAACAAAGTAAGGCTCAAAGACAGAGGGAGTAGGACTGGAGGAAGAGCGAGAGGGACAGAGAGAGAGAGCAAGAGGGACAGAGAGAGAGAGCAAGAGGGACAGAGAGAGAGAGAGAGACAGACAGACAGACAGACAGAGAAAGAGAGAGCAGTTGGATACCAGTAGCCTGGGGGATATGGCACCTGTTTGTTTTTGTGGATGGCAGGGGGGGTTTAGAAGTGCAAACTGTAAGGGCAAAAAGAGGTGAGAATTAAATGCAGAGATGGAAGGCGGCCCAGAGACTCACAGAGCTACTGTATGGAGGACGAGGCTGCACAGCTGCATCCAAAAGGCACATATATTTGGCAAAAAATAATATAGGCCTATTTATAATGTGGAGGACAACAAACATGCATGCTTTTGTAGGACGGGATGGGGCGTCGACACAGCTGCCCCCCTCGGGGGGACTAGTCCGAGCCAGCCCACCAACTATCTGGACCACAATCTACTACATATTTTACGAGAGGTCTTTACTGCTTTGGCAATTCAACATGGATCCGCCCACTGTCCAGGCCTGATGCCGGGGCAATTATAATTCTAATCATCTTATGGAAAGTGTGTGCAGGCTATACATATGTGCCATATTAATTGTGTGTGTGTGTGTGTGTGTGTGTGTGTGTGTGTGTGTGTGTGTGTGTGTGTGTGTGTGTGTGTGTGTGTGTGTGTGTGTGTGTGTGTGTGTGTGTGTGTGTGTGTGTGTGTGTGTGTGTGTGTGTGTGTGTGTGTGTGTGTGTGTGTGTGTGTGTGTGCGTGCGTGCCCTTATGCGTGAGTGTATGTGTTGAGGCACCATATGTTAAGCCATGTATAAAAGTAATTACATCGCAGGAACGGACCGGTCGCGTAAAAACTCGAGGACGCAATTATGATCCCATTGAATAACTCATCCTCCCTGGCAACGGCTAATTGCATTAAAATGGACTGTGTATAGTCGCCCAACATGCGGCATTAAGATTAACGCTCGGAGAGTTAATAGTGTGTCATCTCCCAAGTCTCTCTCCATCTCTAATATAAGATTAGAAGCAGAAGGAGAGAGAGAGAAAAAGTAGTGTGTGTGTGTGTGTGTGTGTGTGTGTGTGTGTGTGTGTGTGTGTGTGTGTGTGTGTGTGTGTGTGTGTGTGTGTGTGTGTGTGTGTGTGTGTGTGTGTGTGTGTGTGTGTGTGTGTGTGTGTGTGTGTGTGTGTGTGTGTGTGTGTGTGTGTGTGTGTGTGTGTGTGTGTGTGTGTGTGTGTGTGTGTGTGTGTGTGTGTGTGTGTGTGTGTGTGTGTGTGTGCGCGTGCGCGCGCGAAACAGAGATGGGGGAAAAAAAGACATGTTCTGTATTTCCTCTCAGCATCTGCTTTCCCAGCTGCGACTATAGACCTGGGCTATTCATCAGGCTCCATGGCTGTCTGGATGTATTCAGCTCACTCAAAGGTCACACCACTAAAACACCAATCTGCAATCCTCCAGCCTGCTTTTAATGCCTCCTTTTCTCCAAACACACACAACCTTTTAGGCCAAGCTTATTTACATACAGTGCGACAACGGCCAGACCTGAGGAGACGTGTGTGCTTTTGCATCATTTATCAAAATATGTTTGTATGGTTATTTCGCTTGCCAGGGGCCCCTCGTGACAAACATCTTCTTCTCTCGCTAATTAAAATCTCACACTCCTTTATGATAATTAATTTGCATGACATTATTTCACGAGACGCTTCGTATTCATACTTGGGAGTCTTTGAAGGTGCCCTTGGTCGCATGCTTTGACTGATAAATAATTTTCTATTAGTCTATGCCCACGAACAGACCTCACCTTCACCGACTAATTCCTGACTAACTGTTGTTTCTATAAGAGCAAGTATATGAATTTCATGATTTGGCGGAAAAGAGTCGCTTGAAAGAAAGTGCAGAGTCGCGTCGACACTTTTTTTCCTCCAATTGAAAATACATCATTTTTGTCGAGCGGCAATGTCCCACGGCACTTTTCTGCCGAAGCATAAATTACGGTTTGAGAGTATGTGCTGGGTGGTCGCTCACACGTGGCGTAGAAACTGCGAGGGTATGCGTTGAGTTGTAGCACTCTCAGCTGGCTCAGCATGAGCCATTCTCCTCTGTGTCATAGTTCCCTGTCAGGTCCTCAGCGCTCCACCAGGCAGCTAATGCCTCGAAGAAATGGGCTCCCCAGCTCAACATTAATCCCCCACCATCTATGTCCTCACTTTGCTCCTTCCCTTCCTGTCACACCGAATCTAATGTGACACATATTCACATCAACACCACTCCTGGTAATTGTTCGAGCCCTGGTGGATCCCTATAGTCACGGTAATGGGGAGTTTAGCGGTTAAGCGTGGCAATACTGAAAACTCTCCAAGCAAGCCGGGGTAGTGTGTCGTTCCTCACTAATGGCTTGCAAGATATGTTGTAAAAGAAACACAATTTCTCAGTTAAACGATGTGTAAAATGGTCCCTGCAGAGTGTTCTCTTTTAGTTTTTAGGTTTTTTTCTCCTGAAAGAAGACTCTTCTTTGTAGCAGAATCAAGGCCCATAATATATATAGGGAGGTTGCAAACTTACTATAAAGTTTTCAAACTCTTGGAGGGGTATGGAATTGTATTAAAAGTTGACTCTAACCAGATAAAGAAATCAACATGGAACATGACAAACATTTCTTTTTAATCAACTTTTAGCTTTATAATGTAATTAATATGAATAGGGTCTTCTGGACAGATTAGTTTCTAAATTGCTCAGTCAGTAACGAGGCTTAGCTGGAGATGGCTTTGTGAGGAGGGTGTGATGTACAAAGAGATGTGTAATTGAAAAGCCAGGCAACTTAACCCGCACGCAGAAGACAAGACAGAAAAGCAATCAAAGCTTTCTCCAGAGACGGCAGCCGAACATCCAGCTTGCCATTACATCTATGCTTTATGAATTTGCCGATGATATAGTGATATAGCCTATATATGGCACTGTATTATTCACTTATTCTGTACCGACATTACAATACAGTTGGCTGGATTTGACTGTCTGAACATAGAAAACGCTCCAGGCTAAGATTGACTCCTGACTGATACAGCTCTTCGCTTGAGGAAACAGCCATGAGGCTCTGTAGTGGGTGGAATGTGCACAGCACTTTGACTGGGATCTATAGGGGAACCTTACATACTTCATTAGAGTCACAGCGTTTGACTGGGATCTATAGGGGAACCTTCCATACTTCATTAGAGTCACAGGATCTATAGGGGAACCTTCCATACTTCATTAGAGTCACAGGATCTATAGGGGAACCTTCCATACTTCATTAGAGTCACAGCGTTTGACTGGGATCTATAGGGGAACCTTACATACTTCATTAGAGTCACAGCGTTTGACTGGGATCTATAGGGGAACCTTCCATACTTCATTAGAGTCACAGCGTTTGACTGGGATCTATAGGGGAACCTTACATACTTCATTAGAGTCACAGCGTTTGACTGGGATCTATAGGGGAACCTTCCATACTTCATTAGAGTCACAGCGTTTGACTGGGATCTATATGGGAACCTTCCATACTTCATTAGAGTCACAGTGTTTGACTGGGATCTATAGGGGAACCTTCCATACTTCATTAGAGTCACAGCGTTTGCTTATTGAAGCCGACAGTGCACGTCTTTGAAGTCTGACGGTGTGTATGTGCATGTGGGACTCTGTGAGATTGTGTGCTTTGTGAGGGGTATAATAAGAATATATAAGAATGAGAGAGAGAGAGAGAGAGAGAGAGAGAGAGAGAGAGAGAGAGAGAGAGAGAGCGTTTCCAACAGCATGAGATAATGTAAATGTATAACTATTAAATATAGAAGTTTAAATATTTATTACAAGAACCCTCCCCCCTTCCCCCTCCTCTAAAAACCCAAACATCCTAGCCATTTTAGAGGCAATTCAAGTAGGTATACATAATGGCTGCAAGTAGAATTCAAATGTCTTTGAAGCATCCAGAGCATCCAAAACTTAAAGGAATATTTCACTTTCACACATTGTTGGAGTAAGTTTAAGATCAATTTTGGTGTTTGTGTGCACTGTGTGTGCACCCCAGACAGTTTTTATGTTGCTTGATTCGGTATTTGACCATAAAGTGTTACCCCAAACATGTTTGAGTGTGAAATATAGAAAGAGAAGAAAATCTGCACATGTTCACTTCACGAATCTGCACCCAGCACACGCCTGAACCTTTAAAAGACTGTCTGAGTTGAGCGAGCCTTTTCCCTTGAAGTGAGTGTGAAATATCCCTTTAAACTTATATAACAAGAAAAAACTTAAATAAAAAATGTTTGCTATTTTCAATTGGATTTTTAGAAGAACATGTAATGGTTGATGAAACCTATTACCTTCAATCCAATGATATCACGCAGATTGTCTAATAAAAGATGTCAGTCTTACATACATGGTACTAGCACTTTATGTATACCGGTATGTATTCTATAGGACCTTTGTGTTTACTACACACATTACTGTATTTGATTTTATATTGTACTCTTATTGCAATTCATGCGTAGCTTGCGGTTAAAAAAACAACAAATATTACTATTACAGCCACTCTCATACACCTGTAAACTTTAATGTGACAATAAAAGAGGAAGTTGAAGTTGAGTTGAACCGACTGCTGCTGCCAGTGTGCCTCTTACTTTGCATTTGAGTCAAACGTCAAACTTCATCCTGGAGATTTAAAGTAACAAACATTCTGCTATATCCGTTTTCCTCAGTCTTTTTTAGAAAGAAATGTCGAGTGCGCTTCTCAAAGGCCTTTAAATGAGTTTGAGATGACTGCATTCAAACCAGACACACATCACCAGTTCAGTGAATTGGAATGAACCGCCAGTTCCTAGGAAAAGGAACAAAAGGAAGCGGGTTTGCCTTTTTTTCGACATCTTGACTAGAATGACCTGACAGCCCAAACAGACAGCGGGAGACAGCTTGCAGTTCTGGGTGAGCATAGCGAGTGCTGCCGGGCTTTGTCTGTTCTGTGTTGCACTGTGGAGGAAATGAAGTCCAGGACGAGAGCAGGGCATTTGTGATTAACCGCTTAAACCGGTGGTTTTCAACCAGTGGTCCTGGAGGGGATTCCAAGTGGTCTAAAGGCGGCTGAATGATGGAGAGTTGGTAACCAAATTTGGTTTCATGTTATGCTCTCAAGAGTTAAAATGATTGTAAAGCATCTCCATTACTTAATTTACCAAGAAGTCTACACAATTACATAATGTAAAATAATTGTTATTTTGATCAACGTTTCAAATCAATAGGCCTACCGCATGAAATTGTGGACAAGTTCTCAACGATAACACAATGTTTTTT